>NC_090730.1:48369444-48374444 GCF_036898095.1 Palaemon carinicauda
ATCACTTTCCTTATGTTCAATTCAGCATCCTCTATAATCTCAGCTAACATTAGGACATCATCAGCAAAACATAATACTACTAACTTTAGAGTATCATTTTTAAAATCATAACCTTCCTTTCCTACGTGTTTTATAATCAGATAAGTAATTAATTTGAACAATGTTGTAGAACCAGTACAGCCTGGCTTTATTCCACTACTTACGCTAATTTTTTGCTCTACTTTTCCCCCCATGTCTAATGTAGTATAGTCTCCCACATATACTCCAGCTATATAGTTTTTTATACTAGCATGTACTTTATATTTTTCGAATATTTCTATCAGTGCTTCTCTTTTCATGGAGTCAAAAGCCCCCCCCCCCCCCTTTTTTTTTCAAATCTAAATAAACAACTATGAATTTTTTTTCTTATTCATGAAAGTTTCTTCGACCATGTACTGTAAGATGAATATATTATCCTAAATCCTTCCTTCCTCTACAAATCCAGCTTGACTATCCTCTATGGCATTGTTACCTCTTAGATGTCCTTCTATTTCATCCTTGATAAAAGCCATGTATATTTTATACGATACATTTTGTGAGTGCTATTGGTCTCAATTCCTTTGCTCTTGGTTTGTTTTTCATTTTTAACTTTTTTGTTGTGGACCCTTTCCAGCCTTTGGGTTTTTCTTTCCTAGCTAATGCTGTCGTCTATCAACAAGAAAAACTTAGCAGCCTGATCATTTCTAAGCAGCTAAAATAGGGAACATACATGTAATAATTATTGTCTTTTATAATGCGTAAGATATTGTCCTTTTCTGAGAGAGAGAGAGAGAGAGAGAGAGAGAGAGAGAGAGAGAGAGAGAGAGAGAGAGAGAGAGAGATTGGTGATTGTAGCCAATCATTCGCATTAATCATCAATCTATCAGGACGCTTGCTGAAATTGCTATCATCAAATCCTTGTTGAGAGAGAGAGAGAGAGAGAGAGAGAGAGAGAGAGAGAGAGAGAGAGAGAGAGAGAGAGAGAGAGAGAGAGAGAGAGAACCATGGCTTCGGAAAATTCTCATATGAGGTCAGCAAAAGACTTGAGGCGTAGACGCTGGTTCTAGCTCTCTTGTGCTATAAATTTGACGCCACGAAAATAAAGAACTGATTAAATGAGGAAGGTCAGCAAAGTCTGAGGAAGAAAAAATTGTTTATATTGGCTTTATCCTCATTCTCATTTTTTATGTTTATCTTTGCATTACAGATATTAATGGTGATCGTTCATCAAATAAATCTGCCGGGTGTGATTATGTTATCGTGCGATCTCTCTCTCTCTCTCTCTCTCTCTCTCTCTCTCTCTCTCTCTCTCTCTCTCTGGTTCTAAAGCCACTAAAGAAAGGAGAGAAAATAAAAAATAAATAAAACACCGGTACACACTCAAAGTATACATTCATTAGCAACCCACCTAATTCAAGTCGAAAGACGTCCCCCTGAAAATTATAAATGTTCCCGCAAACATATTAATGATAATGTACAGTAACGAGCTGTTTACAACTAACAAAAACAAGCGGTGGGGTCGTTCCAAAAGGGGCGAATTGCCTTCGGCGACGAATGACACGCACCCTCCCCCCCAAAAAAAATAAAAAGAAAGAAAAAAAAGTTTGAGGCTTTCGTGAGTCTCTTGGGGTTTCTAAGTGACGGGTTTTGCATCGAGACAATTCGGAGGTCTGGGCTGATGTCCCTGTGGTTTCGATTAGCAAAAGATGGAGTCTCATTTTTTTTTCTCTTCACCTTTGTCTTTTCAATCTTCTGCTTCATCTCAACTTGTTTACTCATAGGTTTCCGTATTTGGCTTCCTCGCCGCTTCTAGTCTTTCATTTCTTAACTTTTTTGTCCATCTCTTCCCAAGTTCATCATCAGTCTATTATTCCTATTCCTGCTTGCCGTGTCTATTATCAGTCTCTCACCATTCTCCCCTTTTACTTTTATATCTTCTCTCTCATCTTTTCCTTGCTTGTCTGTTTGCCTTACTATTTATTCTCTTTATCTCCTTTCCTCTCCCCATCCCTTCCTCAAACTCATTACTCGCACGCCAAAGAGCAAAGAGGTTTAATCCTGTGCTGATGTTTATTTTATTATAGCTCTATATTAGACAAGATTTTCTATCTTTCTCCTTCCTTTGAAGATGAGAACTATGTACAATAGACAATAGTATTATCTCTAATTATCGTCATCATTAGTTTTACGATCGTTAGTAATATTATTAATAGCAATATTATCCTCTGCAACTATTTTAATTCAAATTACATCTGGAACTTTGAAATGTTTCTATATATGTAACAAAAAAAAAAATAAATTCTCTTATGCTATTTTTCTATATCAATATAACTTCCTGTATATCTTTTTCATATTAACTATAATCATGCCGAACATTAGTTGATATGTATATAATATATTTCATGTATTATTCTTTCTTAAGGTTTACTACATATTTTGTGGAAAAAAGGTCACTAAAAATTTTATTTCCATGATAGTAAACTAGGAAAGAAATTCAAATTTTTCAGATAAAGAATTTTGATTGAAAAATTATAACACACCTATAATCACTGCTGTATTATGTATTCATTGTTGCACTTATCCTAAAGTTATTTTCATTATCACACTGATTTTTTATTGTTTAACCAATCTATATGGTCAGGATAAGGAATATAAAACATTTCACAACCTCTCTTCAAATACGATTCAAAAATGATTTAACACTCTTTGAAACTTGCAACATCAAAAGGATCAACAGTTTAATTCGTACTTTGTTTAGATGTAAAGGCTTCACATTTCTTTGAATTGGAGATTTTTCATTTCAATGCAGGACTTGTGTCTGGAAAATGGATCTTCAATGCAGTTTTAGAAACGTGATGAAAATTTTGATTTCGAAGTCTACTGGATAGGGACGAATTAAGCAGCATTGTATATTGTCTTGATCTGAATTATCCTTTAATGCCTGTACTTTTTAGTAATAATTAATATTCACTGTATTAAGATATGTTTATCATGAAGAAGTCAAGGAATCTCTCATCTACTGGTATAAGTGAATGAAGTAAATTACTGATGTAGACTGAGGGAAAGATCAAATCGTATAGATAGGCTTTCAATATTAAAACATATAAGAGTTATGAAAAGGTGGTTATATTTCCTTTATAAAAGGATTATTACTAATTTGTTTTTATATTGTCTACTGATTCTTGTGAAAATGTTTTTATTAGCTAACACGAATATGAAGCTTAGAATTTAACATACAATAACCTAAACTCGACCATATATAATTTCATTTAAGTGTGTTTCTATGTTCATGGAATAAAAAAATATTAAAGAAGTTAAAATTTGGCTTTCTTTTTTTTTCATCAACATCCTCTCATATTTGATAGTAAGAGAACATATCCTGTTTGTTGGCTCGGAAAGAAGGAAAACGCCAACTAAAATTTATGAAGCAAATAATGGTAAAATTTCACATTTACTATGCTGGTTTTCAAGAAATTCACATTCATGATTTTCATTCTATCTTAATTCGTATTATCTCTTATCGCAGCTATGGCTTATCAGCATACGAAAAAAAAAACTTTGCAATTATTTTCTCTCTTTTTTTTTATTTTTTATTTTATTTTTTTTTTCTTACCCCAAAATAACCACTTGCCTTTTATATAATGTCGAGACGAGCAGGCGCAAGGCCGACTCTCTACTTGAATAAAAGCGACACGCGCCACAGGCATTTTTCTTCCCCTTTTTATTAGATGCTGAAGCTTATCTGCAGCATCCTTATGCAAGTAAAGGACGACAAGTCCTAATTGCCTCTATGACATATCTACACACATACGTATGCATGCCACAACATGGGCGCAAAGATTTATGTTCAACAGCAACGAAGGAAAACGTCTTGGTATCGAGTGATGTTCTCTGCAACATGAATGAATGCGTACTACTACATTCATGCAAGGCTTCGTCTGACAGATTATTTGCTTACGTTGGGATGGCTGTAGTGATTAAGTTAATTGTTTATTGAATGTTGACTGCCGTTGTTGATTGAATAAATATCAGCGTGGAAAACGTCGCGTGCTATTTCAGTCGTTTGGGAATTGGGGGAACATGCAATGTCCATTCCTGCTATTGGCTAACGTATCGTCTTGATGAAATATATTTCGAATTTTTTTTCTCTGTTTATTGGAAATATTCAGTGAAAAGTAAGAGATCTTTGTTAGTTTCCACAATGAGAAAAAAAAATAAGATAAAAATAACTTTGTTAATAAATTACAGAAAAATACGTTATCTTGAAAAACAGTATCCCCTTTATTTGTCAAATTTGGTAATGCCGTATGTAATGATTTATTCACCTCAATTATCCCAAAAAGATAATAAATACTACCAAAAAGGGATTATCTAGCAAGATACAATTTTGTACTAAGCAATTTGCAAATTTCTAACTGGAATTATAGATCATTACTGCATATAAAATGACCTTGCCATTAAAGAGTGAATTACGCATTCTGCATTAGAAACAGCAGAATGTTTATTTAACTTGTTGAATAAAGCAGCAAAGGGTGACTGACGAGGGTACAAAGTTTTTCTCATATAACATTTCTCAATACAATTAAAATACGACAAAACAGGAGTTAATCATCACAAATGGTTGATCTTGCTCTATAATACTAAATAGTTATACCATTTAAAAGAACATTTGGAAATAAATATCGAAGATGAGTAATATTGAACGTGCTCTAGCAATACATGCGCAGAGGGTCTCCGCGCGCGCACACAATGCAGCTTAAGTAGAAGCCGGCCTGGGAAAGACATCAGTGACATCATCAGGTGAAACACGTACTTGCGAACACACTCACGCCCCTTATACGAACAATTCGCGAATTCTATCCACATACACGGATCAAATGGCCCGGGATTTGGCAATCGTGTTTTTTTAATCTTAAATTTCTCTGCTTGCAATGTCATGCAGGCGAAGGGACACGTTTTTACTAAAGGGACTTGTTTTCGTC
>NC_090730.1:48381944-48391944 GCF_036898095.1 Palaemon carinicauda
TTTTCTGATATCTACCTTTTTTTACTCTTTATATTGTATGGTTTTGCATAGACGTCTGGAACCTTTTTAGACAATTAGATTTTAATTTGGTATATGTTCCTTTTTTCTTAAACTCTGTTCATATTATCTCAGTTTCTTTTCTGAAACATTTGTTTGTAAATCTTCAACTTAATTCAATTTGTATTGGCGCCAAAAGAAAAAGCATTGGCTTAGAAACAATAATAAAATATTAAAGTACTTTTTATTATATCTAAAAACTTTCTCCAAAATATTCTTCTCTAATCTTTTTATCGATTCAAAGAAGATAACTTTATTCCACAAATAAGAATTGAATAACATCTTTTACTGCTCTTCCAATTATTGTCGTCTTCACTTAACGGCGAACTTATAACAGTAAAAAAATATGTTCATTAAATGATTTTCAATTAAGTGCATAAACATTCGCTAATTTATAGCCAGAGTGATAAAATTAGAGTTGAAATCATGGAAGTTTTCTTTGGCCAAGTGTATAGCAAACAGATTTACCCCAAGTTCCGGTTCTCATTACTTACGTCATATTTTACTTAGACATTTGGTAGTCATTATAGTATATCTGGCCTTATCTTACATGATATAAATATATTAAATAAGTATGTTTCCTGTTATTAAGAAAAACTAATTAAATTATGGCAGTTTCAAAATAATATATTTCATCAATGTTTGCTACCTTTTTTTTTTATAAAATAGTAGAAAAGCCTGCTTCACATAATCTATAATCTTATCTCTCTCTCTCTCTCTCTCTCTCTCTCTCTCTCTCTCTCTCTCTCTCTCTCTCTCTCTCTCTCTCTCTCTCTCTCTATATATATATATATATATGTATATATGTATATATATATATATATATATATATATATATATATATATATATATATATATATATATGTGTGTGTGTGTGTGTGTGTGTGTCTGAGTATCACAACCATGTAATATTATATAGCATTTGCAAACCATTTCCAAGTAAAAGATATATATATATATATAAATATATACTGTATATATATATATATATATACATATATATATATATATATATATATATATATATACTGCATATATATATATATATATATATATATATAATATGTGTCTGAATATCACAACCATGTATTATTATCTATCATTTACAAACCATTTCCAAATAAAATATACACACACACACACACACACGCATATATATATATATATATATATATATATATATATATATATATATATATATATAAATAGTATATGTGTGTCTGAATATCACAACCATGTACTATTATCTATCATTTGCAAACCATTTCTCAATAAGGTATATATATATATATATATATATATATATATATATATATATATATATATATATATATATATATATATATACATATATATATATACATATATATATATATATACATATATATATATATATACATATATATATATATATACATATATATATATATATATATATATATATATATATATATATATATATTTATATATATATGGAAATATGTGTGTCTGAATATCACAACCATGTAATATTATCTATCACTTGCAAACTATTTCTCAATAAAAGATATATATATATATATATATATATATATATATATATATATATATATATATATATATATATATATATATATATGAATATATGTGTGTGTCTGAATATCACAACCATGTAATATTATCCATCATTTGCAAACTACTTCTCAATAAAAGATATAGTAGACTGGTACTGATTATTTACAATAATTTTCAATGGTTTGCAGTATAAAGAATAGAAAATGATGAAATTAAATGTGATTTTTCATACAAACACCAGAAGCCTACCTAACCTAACCTATTAGCTCCCAGGTCACAACCCATAGCCAGGGTCCAGCCCCCGGACCCCCTTCGTAAGTATCTCTCATATACAAAAAAACATATGGGTAGTACTGTAAATCATATCGTTAAAATTATGAAATAACTTCATATTTTGGTATATTGGATCATAGTAAAGAACATCTTCTCCATAAGGAATAACGATTTGGCTAGTAATAAGAAAGATATTGCCTCTTCCAGCAAACTACATTCTACCGCAGAATTTTTATCCTCAGGAGCTAGTGCACATTGTATTTCTCTCCTTTTTTGTATATTTTTCTCTCATCTATGTGAAACAATATGTCTCGTATTACCGACAAATGCTGGTACATATATGACTCACATCTGAGTTGTGGGGATCACCTTAGAATTACAGTGTCAGGATTATTTTTTCTTGAAGAACATGGTTCATTCTTTTTTCTCTGCCGTTTTAACCTTCTGTTTCCGTTTTGCTCTCATTTCATCTGCTATGAAACACTGGGCCTTCCACCAACAACACTTACAGATGTCATTCGTATCAGAGCCTGAGGCATCACCTTGAAAATTCGTTGTCCACGACTCAGAGGCCGACGAGGAACACGACAAACTAAGAGACGGACACACTTCTCCTGCTGTGGTGGATGTGAGATGGAGCCGTTAAGTCTTTAGCGAGATGCTAAACAAACACTTGTTATTCCCTCGAGGCATATGACGTCCTTCGCTCTTGAACCTCTTTATGTCACTTAAGTAAACACCAGGTAACAGAAGGAGGCACCGAAGGGCTATCTGTCTCTCCTGTGGGATCAACTCCGGTTTTCTTTGGTTTGAATCAACCTTTGCCCTTCATGGTTCTCTTAAGTATTTGTTTTTAAAGTTGTTCTGCATCCTACCGCTTGATTGTTTGATGTTTTTTTTTTTTTTTTTTTTTTTTTTTTTTTTTTTTTTTAATAATGTTGTTATAATTGTTTCGGATTTATGGGTAGTTTGCTTGGTTTTCTTTGTTATAAGTATTTTGATGTCTTTGCATCGAGGTTTTCATCATAATTATTTTGTAGCTTTGTAGATAAGGCTAAGTTTCATTGCTGTTCTTTTGTCTTCAATCATTTCTAGGCAAGGAATTCAACTTTGATTTTATCGGATGAGTTTGGAATTTTATTTGAAAACATAGAAAGGTTTTTCTTTAGTGTATGTTTTTAATTCCTAGGGAATATAGTTAGAGTTTTAATTGAAGATTATTGAAATAGCTTTCATATCATATGGATACCCTACTGGTTACTACTACTGGAGACCTCTTTAATCATAACATCCTTATCATAAATCCCAAGTAAGCCAACAAAACTGACACCAATACACATTGAATTAAGTTGCATATACCCGAACAAATGTTTCAGAAAGGAAGCTAAGATAATATAAAAAAGATTTTATGAAAAAATGAATGTTTACCAAAAGAAAATCTCATTGTCTAAAAATGTCTTTGGAAAAGTTTGTATGGTGTACACCAGAGCAAAAATAAATTGTTTTTATTTTCTTTAGCTTTACAAAGATAATATGAAGAAGAACAAGGCTGTAATATCTTTTGGTTTGGGAAGAGTTTTATTTATGCCATACAAAGCGACAATGGGTAATGCCAACAATACAAGCTTACTTGTCATTGGTATCGATATGTTTTAACAAAAAGAATGACAGGTTCCAATTTTGGTCGGAACAAGATAAAATAACAATAACTTGATTTTGAAACCTTCTGTATTACAATTATTATTATCATTTCTTTTTTTCTTTTTTTATGCTCGTTAGTTTTGAAAGCGAAACGAAACCTGCTTTGTACTTGGTAACTGTTATAGTGAACCTTCAGAGCAGTTCATAACACATTAAATGGGGAATCATTTATTTCCCTTTTAGTATATATATTTGTTATTTCCTTTCCTCTGTTGGAGGTTTTACCCTGTTGGAGTCCCTGGACTTATAGCATACTACTTTTCCGGCTAACTAGTAATTATAATAATAATAATAATAATAATCATAATAATAATAATAATAATAATAACATGGGGATTGAATTGACTTGCACGAAAGACATAATTGAAGCTTGCTTATCTGTTTTCAGTAGAAGAATCGGCAAAATTTAGTTTTCTTGGCTAGAAATAATAACCTTTTGTTTTGAGAGAAACAATTGATAGACAATGATTATTTTAGCTCCAAGGGTAAACCGTGAGGGTAATTACCACTTGGCAACACAATTTAGTGATAGTTATTTGCCTTTCATAACATGAGTAAAATAGGTTTACTTTCTTCTGGCAAAGAAGTGTCTAGACTTAAGAGTCTCTAGACTCAAGGAAGAGGCAACGCCCACGACAGTGAATCCTATTTGCCTTTGATAGCAGAGTCTGTGCAATGAGACGACGCCCGGGAAGGAGGGCTCATTTTCAATTCGTCTCGGCGAGCCTTCTTCGTAGAAAAGTAATCAGAGACGCTGATGTGGCATTGCAAACACAGACCGAAGCTCCATTGCAATTGCCGGTTGTGTCATCAATGGATCTAAAGGGAAAATGGACGGGTATACCGGATAATCATCTTTATCCAAACCCAATTTTAACTGTAATACTGTAATACTATACTGGACACTTGCAGACAAGCAAGCACACATACAAACACACACACACACACACTGAAGATTGATTGAGGGATAGATAAACACCCTGAATGATATGTGATTATAATTTGAATACAAAAAGAAAAAAAAAAGAAAAAAAAAACTATTCAGGTGAGAAGTCGTACGGACATGAATTTCAAAACAAAATTGTTCCTCTGAAATAGATTTATTAGTAAGAAAGAACAGTAATTTTATTCGGATGTAAAAGCTCTTAGCGACGGATGCAAAAATCTAAACAGAGCGATAGTGACTGGAATGAGATTACAGAATCTAAAGCGAAAATAGAAAAGTGAATAACGAGAGAAATGGTCTTGTAATGGATTTCCGTGTTCTAATACCCTTCAATACTGCGGCCATAATGGGACTGCGTTTAACATGAAGTTTTCAATAGCTATGTTCCAGGATAACAGAGATTGTGTGTGTTCATCGCTTATTTTTTCATCTTGATTTCCGTGTGTTAAATTATGATTGCTATTCTGTTGGTTTTGACTATATTAGTACACACAGCACTAATATTGATTTAGGACTTATGTTATATACGTTTAAGTACATTTCAAATATATCTTTAATAGGGTGCCTTGCTGAACTAAATTTTTATAAATTCAATAATCCTTTTCCCATCTATTTATGATTTACGGTATTCTTGGTTTGATTGGGTATACTTTTCTTTATGTTATATCAGCGTTCAATTTTCTCTAGTAAATCTATATATATTTTTCCTGATTTCCGTGTATTTTTTCTCTTTTTTTTTTTTTAATTCAAAAGGCTTAGTTTATCTGTTAGTGGAAGAAGAGGTGTGAGGAACAAAGCATATGAACAATTGGTTCGCAAATGAGATATACATCAGAATAATGAGGAATATGTTTGGCATTGTTCAGAAAAGGTTTTGTACACATTCTAAAATATTTGGTAAAATTTCTTAACTGCACGCTATGGAGGGATATGTCATAAATATACGATTGGAGTTTAATATATTCTTTCCATATCATACCTCCGGAGCGTGCAGATAGAAACCGTATCGTTTACTTTAACCTATGTAAAAAAAACAGTCTGAACAACTTTAAGAATAAGTTATGTTAAATAATTGGTTTACTATTGAATAAATTGAGATTTTGCCAGAGGGTATACATCTTTTATGACATACAATGTTCAAAATTGCCATTAAAAACCGGTAAAAATCCATAAATAAATATTGCTAGACATTTATCAATTTCAAAACGGATATGTTAATGTGAAGTAGTGCTATTACGGCCACCAACCCGTAAAAGATAATAAAAAAAATATGGTGAAATTTACGGTCTCCTGAATTTTACTGAAATACGGCTGAGAGGAGTCCATGTTAAGACTAGCACATGAAACCGATTTCCTAATATATATGAATGTATATATATATATATATATATATGTATATATATATGTATATGTATATGTATATGTATATGTATATATATATATATATATATATATATATATATATATATATATGTATATATATATGTAAATTATATATATATATATATATATATATATATATATATATATATATATATATATATATGTATGTATAAATATACATATATATATATGTATATATATATATATATATATATATATATATATATATGTGTGTATATATGTATATATATATATATATATATATATATATATATATATATATATATATATATATATATATATATATTTATATATATATATTTACATATGTATATGTGTACATGAATATATATATATATATATATATATATATATATATATACATATATATATAAATATATATATATATATATATATATATATATATATATATATATATATATATATATATATAAGAGCACAAAGACCAACAGATAGTGCTCGGGGGTTATTCCCAGTCGAGGGAAGTGTCACCCAATGCATAAATTATTTGGCCGCTTACCCTCCATCTGCAACTTTGGGTATTAGCATGTCTATTTTATTCATTGTATGAAACTTTTGGTAAAGGAACAGGAATGTTTATTTAACTGAGAACGAAGTACATCTGTGTCAAAATAACAACAAAATAACCACAACAAAGATGTAAGTTATAATAATAATAATAATAATAATAATAATAATAATAATAATAATAATAATAATAATAATAATAATAATAATAATAATAATAATTGTTATTATAATAATAATAATAATAATAATAATAATAATAATAATAATAATAATAATAATAATAATAATAATAATTCTCAGCATCATCATCATCACAATAATAATAATAACAATAAGATTACTACTACTACTACTACTACTACTACTACTACTACTACTACTAATAATAATAATGATAATAATATCAGCATCACTTTTTTCCAAGAGTAAAACAAATGAAAACTTTACGTTCTTTGATTTACTAAAAGAAAGAAAAACAAATAATTAATAGAAAACAAACTTCTACACAAGGGTTTTTTTTTTTCATATGTTTTTTTCAATACGATGTTATTGGAAAGTTATACAAAGAATTCTGACAGATAAAAGATCCTGTTTTTTGTATATTTTTTTATCCAGTAAGACTTGAAAATCATAAAAATGTGGTATTGTGGTTGTTTCTTTTATAAACTTCTGAGCGCCAAAATTCCATCCTATATTTTCCCTTAGGCGACTTTATCTAAAGTTCCCCCGACCAAAAAAAAAAAAAAAAAAAAAAAAAAATATAGATGAAAAAGAAAACCTAAAATATATTACTGTTAGAATGGGGGGAAAAAGGGAACATATGGAGAATGATTTTGAAAGCCAAAATAGTTATTTATTTTTTTTATTGATTTATTAATTCAAAAGATGTACAAATATACAAATTAACAAAATCATGAAGTATGGGCAGGTCTGAAAACTAAGTTACTTACTCACTTTAAGGGATGCTTATCTGGTCCTTTACAGCAGATCGTTTTATGATGTTCATTCGGGAACATTTAACATTTCACAATGCGATTTGTTCGTTAACTGTTTGATCATCAATGTCAAAACACTCTCAGAATAAGAAAGTATCCAGTTTTCTCTTGGAAGCCTTAATATCTTCAATTATTCGGATGCCTCGTGTGATTCTATTGTATAGGCTCGGGGCTGCATATCTAAAGGGTCTGGAGCCTACAGTAGACATGTATCTAGGTTCTAAAGGTTTCAAACCATCTGTAACTATTCTCGTGACAGGATGATTTGTAAGCTGCACAATATGTAGCAATTCTCTTGGATATTTTGGACGACCGGTTCTGATAACTTGGTGGGTTATTGTACATATTCTAAATTCAATTCTTGTTTTATTAGACAGCCAATATAGATTAATTAGTATAGGGGTGATCCTTTCTTTAGGTGGGACACCTTTTATCAGTCTTGGTCTTCAGTTTATTATGTTTTGTAATTTCTTAAGTTTTACTTTTGGTAGATTGTAGTAGATGGATTTACAGTAAACAATTCGGATAATCACAGCGTTTACAATACATTCATCCAGGTACATTTTTTCATAAAAATAATATTTCTTAAATGATAACCAGAAGTTTCTACTACAGTATTTATTTGGACAAATTGCAGTTAAGAAATACACCTAGATCACGAATTTTCCTAGATATCGGGACTGATTCATTATTTAGGTTAATTTGAATATCACCTAAACTTCTCACGGTGTTTCTCTTTCCTACCACCATGAACTCAGTTTTGCTCTTATTCAATTTTAGTTGTTTTATTGTCATCCATTCTCTAACACTATCAACGATTCGGTTTAGAGTTTCAGTAGTATCGTCTTTATAATTTATGGAGAAGTATAATTCTATGTCATCAGCAAATAGTTTGAACTTCACACCATGCCTTAGTAGTACTTTTGATAGATCGATAGTATAGATGCAGAATAAGATTCGGCCAAGTACACGCCCCTGGTGTATCTCTCTGTTTAAAGATTCATATGATGAATAAGAGTCTCCGATTTGCACACAGTAATTTCTACCAACCGAGCAGTCTTTCAGGTATTCGAAAGCTTGATCTTCAACGCCGATGAACCGTAGATCATTTAGTAGCAGATCATGCACAACTGTATCAAAAGCAGCATCAAGATCGAGTAATATTAAAATACCACATTTATATTCATCCATCATTTCCAACGTATAATTTACAACAGACCAGATGGCTGTCTCCGTAGAGTATAGTTTTCTGTAAGCAGATTGGTTGTCTGGCAAAGCTTCTATTACTTCCAAGTGACTGACTAGTTGTTCAAGAATTACGTATTCTAGCACTTTTGAAACAAAGATTAGATTCAAAATCGGTTCATACGAGCTTGATGAATAGAGTTAATTAGAAGTTGGGAAAACCAAACGTTCCCCAAAAATACAATTCCGAATGATAAAAACACAATATATAAATGTATCTTACCAAAAATAACCCATATAATTAATAGTTAAACTGGGATAGATATATAAATGAAATCTAAAAATATGAACACCTATATAAATCCTGTCTTAATTAAAGATGGAGAATACCTTCTATGAATAAAAATGTAATCTGAAAAAAGGACACCTGTATAAATTATGTCTTACCTAAAAAAGATTACTTTTCGATGGCTGATAATAAACACAATATCGAATAAAGAATTGATTAAAAAACAAAGAAACGTGTATGTTCTGAGGAAATACAGTATGGGAAGCCAAAACGAAAAGCCAATTAACAGAAGAAATGACAAAGAAAAATATAAATGAAAATTAGATATCCAAGATAGTGGAAGAGCGAGAAAATATTATGGAAATCACAAAAAACGTCAAATAGAATTTACTCATAAAGAGAGCAAATAGTTTTGGTCTGCAAAAAAAGAAAAAATATAAATGAAAAAGATGAGAAAGCAAGAAAGAGTAAACGAAAAAAAAAAAAAATTACTGATTGAAGTTAAGGAAACACAAATACTTAAAAAAAATGTAAGACATATAAAAGTAAACTATATGGTATCCGATTAAGATTACGGTCTGCCAAGGCAATACCTCGTGTCTTACGTAAGGTAGGAAAAAAAAAAAAAAAAAGAAAAAAAAAAACCGAACGAACGAACGTTACGGAGGAAACGGTCTCGGCTTAATTAGAGAATTTTCTGATATATAGCGATCATAAGAAGAGAGTGCAAAGTAATAGACCTAAAGAGTACAATCAATGGACGACATAGAAAAAGATACGTAAAATAACACGAAGTTTAAGCATTTGGAACAGTCCAAAATAGAAAGAAGAAGAGATTGGCTTAATAAAGAACCACCACTAGAATGAAATAACAGCCGTGAAACATTCCGGAGATGGCCGCGAAAGGAGTAATTCCCAGAGCTTTTTCCCTCCAAAACAAATATGCTTTTGCCAAAAATGAAAAGGAGTCAACAGTCACCGGTGGCTTGGACTGAGGATAAGTCCAATTCAGCCTTGATTCAGCTTAGCGGGAGGAGGAAGAATAAGAGGAAAAGAGGTAAAAGG
>NC_090730.1:48409444-48414444 GCF_036898095.1 Palaemon carinicauda
AAAGACCCGGACTTTGTAATTAGAAAAATAAACCGTCTATTGTTTGCTACTATTCACATCTAAAAGACTAAAAATAAACCGTTTATTGTCAGCAAATACTCATATCTGAAAGGCTAAAAACATGCCGTCTATTGTCTGCTAGTATTCACATCTAAAGGGCTAAAAATAACCAATTTATTGTTTCCTAATTTTTGTACCCAAATGAAAAATAAAACGATAACACTGAAGCAAACTGTCTTTAGTCTTCTAATTTTCGTAACTAAAGAATAAAAGAAGTCTATAAGATCTAAAGAGAAAACGTTGGAATATGATTTTTGTCATGAAAAAAGTCGTATTTTCACAATTTCTCTTATAGGGAAAGCAAATACAAACAATATTTTGTTTATCTGATATGGGACACTTTGTTAAAGATATATAAAGTCTAGTTACAAAAATGAAACGTACATAAAGTTTTCATATTAAACCTACTTTATACAAGCTAAATACCTCCATCGCGCATATATGTAACAAAACTGATCAACTAAAAAAATTCTAATAACTTTTGGTGACAATTTTGGATTGTTTGTATACAGTCTGTTCCATTTTCATTTTGTCTTATTTAAATATGATTAAAAATGTCTTGTCATATACATTGTCTATTCAAATGTTTTTTGCAATTGTGGTTTGTCTATTTCGGTGTATCTGAACTAATGTCACCACAAGTCTTGCCTAAGCGTGGTAAGAGGATTATGGAAATTAGACACATTATGTACTGATCAGGGCTCAAGAAACTTTTCCTGGCCTACGTCTTAAACTTTCATGCTGGTTTGGAGCCTAAATAAATACACATTTACAGAATATATATATATATATATATATATATATATATATATATATATATATATATATATGTCTATATATATATATATATATATATATATATATATATATATATATATATATATATATATATATATATATATATATATATATATTTTGTCTCAATTATGTCAAAACATTGTAATTATATTTTTTTCTGTCAGATGTCGATATATGATTTTTTTATTTTTTTTTTTTTACATAGGAAGCCATTGAATATCCAGCTAATGGAATTCAAAATTATTCATCGAAACAAAAGAGACCAGAAATACTGAAAAAAGTGTGCGTAAATCTAATGGGAAAATCCTGATATATTTCAAACTGGAAAACAAGCAATATATCACGCTCTGTTTATTATGTTACGAATCGCTTCCAACAGTTTTGTACACCAATGTGTTAAGTTTTCAACCTTTTACTTTTGTTTTCATGAATGGGCAAAACATTAAAGCTGTTAGACTATATAATAAATATAAAGACATAGATACGCATACACGAACATGCATACGGATACATACATATATGTATATATACATATATATAAATATATATATATATATATATATATATATATATATATATATATATGTATGTATATTTATATATTTAAAATATATATATTTTTATATGTGTGTATATATATATATATATATATATATATATATATATATATATATATATCTACATGCATATATATATATATATATATATATATATATATATATATATATATATATATATATATATATATATATCTACATGCATATATCTATAAATTTATATATGTATATATATATATATATATATATATATATGTATGTATATATATATATATACATATGATAAATTTTTGCACATTTAAACGTGTTTTTCATATTTCAAATAAGCCATATAAATTAATACATTAAAGTCTGGATTCTCTTAACGACCTCGGGATCAAAGCCCCAGGCGGAATCACCAAAAGACTATAATATCAGACCGGCCGGGATTTGAACCCTGGTCCAGGATATCTGTATGCCAGTGACCATACCACTCAGCCCGAAGTCGTTAAGAGAATCCAGACTTTAATGTATTAATTTATATGGCTTATTTGAAATACATACATACATACATACATACATACATATATATATATATATATATATATATATATATATATATATATATATATATATATGTGTGTGTGTGTGTGTGTGTGTGTGTGTGTGTGTGTGTGTATGTATGTGTGTGTGTGTATGACGAGCACGTGGCCTTCATAATCAAGTACTTGGTAACTATAATTTTCTTTAGGTTTAGTATAATTTATATGGAAGTTCTTTGATTCCTGAAATTTCTATGAAGGCCCCATATCATAGAAATGTTATTTTTGAGACGGCCCATTACTTAAGTAATTTTTTTTTTTTTTTTATTTAGGAAAAGAAGGGTATTGCAGTTAAATTCGACATTTTCATTCATAAAGGCATGATAACGTTTTTCTTATTACGTTCAAGTATATTTTCTAGCTAATATGTAATTTTTTTTTTTAATTTTTATTACCATAACCTATGATGGTATTTCTTGGAAACATTTGCGATAACTCTTAAAATATCAACGACATGAAAGGATAACTAGTAACACAACAGTGAATATAAAATTTGCATAGCTTTTACATATGTTGACACCTTTTGTCTTTTGTTAAGATTGACTGGGTTTAGTTTCAGTTTTCAGGGTAATGCGACCCATGAACTAAATATGAAAATCCTTCAATTGAAGTAATGATCCATCATAAGTTTTGGGAGTTTTCCTGCAAAGAATCCTTCCGGGGCTGATGTGTTTGACAGTAAGTAGAGCAATAAGAAACTCGATCGTATTCATTTCTGTTTCACTAAAGCTAAACTAACTAGTTAGTGTTTCGATCGCTTGAAATTCAAAACCCTATGAAGACATTGATGTATATGGAGGAGTATACCCAAATGACATTTTCCATTGTTTTATAAAGATAGCTGACTTCTTACATCCTTAGTTGTCTGTTACTATTTGCTAGTTCTAAAGAGGTTCTTTCTGCACTTGTTGAAAAATTGTAATATTACTCCATTGTGTAACTTTCTCTGGTTACTCTAACCTTGCTGATTACCTCCTAGTATCCATAGCTATAATACTATCTAAAGTTCTCGAATGTCTTTTGGGAAAACGTGTAAATAGGCTTACTGGAGATAATTATCTGTTCCATAACAGCAGTTTGGCTTTTGAAAAGGCCTTGGAGCATGTGATGGTCTTGCAATTTCCGATGTACAGAAATTCCTTGCCAACTAGGAATGCATTTAGGTAAATAACAATAATAGTAATAATAATAATAACAATAATAATAATAACAGTAATATATATATATATATATATATATATATATATATATATATATATATATATATATATATATATATATATATATATATATATATATATATATATATATATATATATATATATATATATATATTTATCTATCTATCTATCTATCTATCTATCTATCTATATATATATATATATATATATATATATATATATATATATATATATATATTATTTTTAAACAGTAGTTTGGTCCATTGTTTACCCCCCCAAAAAAAAACTATTTTTGAAGTGAAAAATCAAAGCTTTTCAAGACAATGTACGAGAGAGAGAGAGAGAGAGAGAGAGAGAGAGAGAGAGAGAGAGAGAGAGAGAGAGAGAGAGAGAGAGAGAGAGAGAGAGAGAGAATGTTGTAGAGTATATTTCAAGAGCATTAAAAGAAAAATTCTTTATATTCCAAACATATGTCCTCGAGAAAGCAGACTTCACATACCCGCTTGGCATTTATATTTATCTAAGGTGAATGGAATAGTAGAGGACCACTAACTGAAATGATACATTGTTACGAAGATGAATCATCGGTCGAGATCAAATGTTTACACTGAACACGGTTGACTGATGATGCTTACAAATGGGGCAAATACCGATCGGATTGATATAGTAAGTCAGCCTTGATTGATTCTGATGAAGTTCCTTGTTACATCCCAAACATGAAGTCAAGCGATTCCTAGTGTTTGTGGATGATCGATTCGTTGATTAACTGAGGGATTATTATTATTATTATTATTATTATTATTATTATTATTATTATTATTATTATTATTATTATCATTATTATTATTATTATTATTATTATTATTATTATTGCGGAATGATCTTCCTAGTCAAGTGGTTGAATCGGAGGAACTTCAAAAGTTCAAACGTACAGCGAATGTTGTTATGTTAAACAGGTTGATATGAGTCTGTTTTTTATGGATTATATATGAAAGATCTATTTTAATGTTGTTGCTCTTTCAAAGTTTTTTATTTTAATTTTGCATTACTTCTCTTGTAGTTTATTGATTTTTTTCTCACTGGGCTATTTTTCCCTATTAGGGTTTTGCGGTTTATATTGTCTGGCTTTTCCAACTAATGTTATAATGTAGTTAGTAATACTAATATTATTATTAGTATCATTCCTCACCTTACATTTACCAATATCCTAATATCTAAACGTCTAATTACATTCATACCATATTTTAGAATATACAAGCTATGCGGTTTGTTATTAAATTATCTTAGGTATTTTAAGTAACATTCAAACAATAACTTATGATGAATGGTAAAAGAACATCCTCTACGGTTTATAAATATCTCACGGGCCACCTGTGAAAACGTAGGTAAAAAGATGAAATAGATCAGCCAATTAACTAACGTCTGTTCTAATACATAAACAAGTTTATAAGAATTGTCACATTAAACATATTAAAAACTCAACATCGTAATAATTTGGAATAAATTTATAAGCTATTTTAAACAACCTTATCAGTTAAATGCTAAGAATTTGCAATATTTATTCTACATGGGTGAAAAAAATTATGAGGTTTAGAAATATTTCCCAATAATCTTAAATCATAAAATAATATCATATTGATAAGCATGAAACAAAATCAAATTGAAATTAAATAATCAAATAATAAACATGCTCCACTATGAAAAATAACATTTCGCTTATCTATGAAAAAAATGATTATTTTCCATTTTGCAATGCATCGTCGATACGACTTCCTGATAATTCTTAATTTATTCCGCTTCATTAAACTTTATTTTACGCTTAC
>NC_090730.1:48416944-48419444 GCF_036898095.1 Palaemon carinicauda
CAGTCTCATACGAAAAACTCTTCATACCTAACATTGTATATTATTTTTCAAATCCAATAAGCATTTTATATCTGTAAAAAGGAAAACAATATATTACTCCGTGATAGCATTATAAACTTATGAAAATAGGATTTTAATGTAATTTCTGTATGTATAAAAAGGGTTAATATATATTTTTTACGTCTATTATCTATGAATAAAAGATAAAAACTATATCCCTTTGAGCCTATATGTTTTACAAAGGTTTCGTTAGCAGTCAATAGAAGAGAACCAATTCATCGATATTTTTCCAAATAAAAAAAAAAGAAAGAAAAAAAAACCACCAATTAATTTATAAATATTTTCCTGTTTTCCTTAATAAAAATCTCCATGGAAACATATCTCCCGTAGCCCCTCATTAAAACAATTCCTAAGTAGACTGTCCAGTACTCCTCAGCTTTATTAAATTTCTTAATTACCTGAATGGTTATGGGAATAATTCACAGCAAGTGCATCGATACTGATACACAACAATAATTAAGCTCTACCAAAGGTAGATCCATTTTATGAATACGCATTCGTACGCTCTCTTAAATGCACAATTGCGCTATAAAGTATTGCATCAATTCCCTCAATGATTTTGACAAAGCATAAAGCTATATTCAGCAAGAAAAAGCATAAAGCTATATTCAGCAAAACAAGGCATAAAGCTATATTCAGCAAGAAAAAGCATAAAGCTATATTCAGCAAGAAAAAGCATAAAGCTATATTTAGCAAGAGAAGGCATATAGCTATATTCAGCAAGCGGTATTTAGCAAAAGTTGGCCCAATCTCTTTACTCAAGCCGCTTTTCCTCACTACCCAATCTCCCTCTTTACTCAAGCCCCTTTTCCCCTCTACCCAATCTCCGTCTTTACCCAAGTCCCCTTCCCTTACTACCCAGTCTCCCTGTTTACTCGAGCCCCTTTCCTCATTACCCAAGCTCCTTCTCTACTCAAGCTAGTACCAGGGAAGACCGGCAAAGGCTCGAACTCAGGATGCTTAGATCGCGAGTCTTTGACGTTTCTACTAAGCTATCACTTTATCAAAACATATAGATCATCTGCGCTTCTCTATGGCACTGAGTCCAACAGGTAACAATACTTTGGTTTAATACGAATGTGCTGGTAATATCTCTGGCAATCATATCACTGCTGTGAATGCAAATGAAAGCTCTTCATTGTTCTTAGGATGTTTCCATTTTGTCAAAAGTGAAAAGGATGAAAACTTCTTGTTGCGGAAAACCAATTTGTTTTCTCTGCCATTTTGCATTAAACCAAACAATTGTGAAAATATGTTCCTAGTTTCCGTATTTTATACAGTAACTTTTTTTAATCCTTTCAAATAATCATACCAAAGACTAAAGCAATTAATATAATCTAATTATCGTAGGTACCTTAAGTATAAATATTTGTTCCAATTTTAAATAAGTATAGAAGAAAAAAATATATCCTGTATGAGTCTCTCGTTGTCTATCATGGCGTCAGACATCGGACGGGAAATTGAAAGAAACCAATTTGCTGTTAATCAGTTGACTGTCAACTTGACCGAAATTAGCTATCGGTCTACAAACGCACACACACACACATACACACACACACACACACACACACACACACACAAACACAAACACAAACTTCCTTTTCTAGATTATAATAAAATGTTATTTCAATTAATGTTTTGTTTTGAAGCATTAAGTATACATTGCCATAATGTTTATCACAAGAATTAGGCATCGATATAATTAGGCTTATGTCTATTTCAAATGCTAAACATTTACGATTTAATCTATAGGCGTTTTATGAAAATTGTAGACCTATCAGAAGAAGGGTCCATTTGACTTATTATGGGATCAGTATGATGTGAAACTCATTTATTATAAAACCAACGTTTATATCATTGTAAGCCTATCCGGAATCATATATATGAGTTAGCGTAGGCGTCATTAAGGCTTTATTACAGGTATGTGACTACCAGCAACTATAGCCTAGTATTTCCTTCCCTCGTTACTCTTTCATATTTGTAAAAATACTCAGTATTTTCCACGTTTTTTACATATATACAAAAATTAACATTCGGTAATATTTATAATTTACAGCTCACTGCCTTTTGTTTAGCTCAAGTCATTATAATATAACCTGAAAATAGCTGAAAATCCGTTATAAACCCAATAAAATGGAATAAATTTATTGAATGGTCAGGAGTAAAACATGTGGTGCAGTAATTTCTTCCACATTCACACTTTGAATGTCGACTCCTGGACTATTTTCACATTAGCTGCTACATACAACTACAGTTAATGGATTTAGCTGAAAAAGCCACATTGGCAATAACAAGTAACATTAAGGAGTGCCAGGCAAACCCCGCCTTCAATGCAGTGACTACAGTCCACCGCCTATTAGTCAATCGAACTGTATAGTTTAGTCATATACAGTATGTAAAAATGTTCAGAACTTCAGTATATTTTGTTTACTAACCTAAT
>NC_090730.1:48439444-48441944 GCF_036898095.1 Palaemon carinicauda
CACGCGTATCCCAATAAGGTACCTGAAAGTGGAAATAACACTGAAATTCATAATAATCAATACCAGAAAGAATGAGTACTTGAAAAAGCAATGCTTCCAAAATCAAATTTATATAGAAATCTCTTCTAGAGTAATTTTACAGTTTACAGAAAGGTTCGTCTTCCTATGTATCACATCGAATTGTTGCAAGAACAGATACATTGCTTCGACCGCTAGTCTCTGATTCTAAACTCTACGTAATCATCCATATGGTACCCAATTTAGTGAAAAAACCCAACTAGCAATGAACCATTTGAAGAAATGAATCCTTTTCCAAGTTTAGACATAAATGGTAAATCTATGATTTCGCATAACACTATACGAGAGAATAAGATAGCTAAAAATAAAAATAAATAAATTCTGAATACAATGAGTGTTTGTGGTCTGAGTTGGTAGATATGAAAAAATGAATATACATAAAATTAATAATGTGAATGATAGTGTTGTCAAGAACAAAGATAAAAGCCCCAATATGATAAATTAGAAAGCAATAATGCTGTTTGTATGTGTGTTGAACACCTAATATAGAAGTGTGCAACAGGTACTCTTCTTCTGGAAAAATTTCAGGAAAAACTTAACCATAATCCAAATATTAATCAGGAAGCAAATCACATAAGAATTTCAATAATATGGAGTTAAATTACACCTGAATAACAACAACACCTTCATTATTTACAATATGTACACTCAACCCTCTAGCATTTATAATCTGTTAAACTTATCCAAAGAAATTACAAATATGAAGAAGATATCTTATTGATTATAGATACAATTGTGTTTTTGTCGTTACAAATTTTTCCATGGTTAAAGAATTAGTGATTGAATATAACTTCTGCATTTTAAGCGATTGTCACTAGTACTTACTATTCAAAAACTAATGGAGCATATTCATCAAAAGCTTTAATTTCTAATTAAGGCTAATAGACTACGGCGGTCTACATACACCACAATGACCTTTATTCAGCCATCTATTTTTCCCAACTATTTATATAAAAAAAAAGATATGATTTAACTCCGATACACCATAGACAACAGGCCTTATAACACATTTACTGGCAAGGTCCCCATCATGCAATACATGGAGTTGGCTCCACATCTATGATGGGTGTTGGGTATGGTGAAATATTTTTAGATAAAACAAGTCAGTTACTCCTGAACTAGTAAAAATTTTATTAGCAGTTTACATTATTAAAACAAATAAAAATAAGCTAACTCTTAAGTTTCCTATATATAGTTATTCGAGAAGTGCTACAGATTCCCTGAAATGTTACGTTAACATTATCAAAACAATTGAAGACAAGCAAACTCTTAAATTTGCTATATGTACTGATTTGGAAAGGACCACAAAATCCCTGAAAGGTTACCCGCATATGAACCAACTGGTATAACAAATTAAATAGCACCTTGATACATTATATTTACTCGTTGCAAATATGAAACATACTAGATCCCTGGTCATGCTGGAGTTGATGGTAATAATTAAAAAAAGAACAGATGCTCCAGCAAAATCAGCTATAAATTTATCACAGCTTTACTTTAAACTTCCCGTTACGGATTATGTAATAACCCTGAAACATGTTTTAGTAACTAAATAGAAAACTATGTAGAATAAGAAAGGAATACATTCAGGCAATCATCAAACCAGGAATATGAACGAAGTGAAGTAATTTGAGCTAAATTCCGTAGGCCGTAGGTCACACAGGAGTGATGCTTTCGTTCATGTGCACACCATATGAGAAAGTTTAAAGTATAGTGAGCAGGACGCAATTTGACACCCCCTCTCCCCCCACCCCCACCCCCCCCCCCCCAAAAAAAAAAAACATGTTCTGTCGAATGGAGTCTTTCTTCTTTTTCTTTTTATTGGAAAATAACAACCTTCACGTTGATTGATTTCTGGCATTCTATCTGATTTAATTTTTTTTTTTGTTTCTAAGATTATAATATTTTATAGAAATATTTGATTATAACAATTCAATTGAATATTTATAGAGTATTTTTCATCTAATTTATTTTCTGTCACTTAGGTATAATTAGTCCTTCCTAATTCTACTCATTCTAGCTCTAAAAGAGTCAAGTTCCAGTCATTAGTCTTAATAACCTACCCTTGCTAATAATAATAGTTATGGTATGAGTTTATGAGACCATTATACCCCAATATTTAGCAATTATTTCTAAAAATGCAGTTAAAGTATATATAAAAAAATCGCTATATTTAGAATCACCTTAACATTGAAATGGACTTATTATATTAGCACACAGAGCAATGTGGTGTTTTATGTATTGAAGATGCTTGATTTAAAATGGTAGGCGTTGCCAAAGAAAGAAGATTTAACCTCACGGGATTTGTATTTTTCCATACGAATTAATTTTTCCTGAACTCTTGAAACTTTCCACAATTTTCTTTTCCCGTTACATTATTTTGTACATCATTTTACCTACATATAACGTTACAAAAGAAGCT
>NC_090730.1:48449444-48454444 GCF_036898095.1 Palaemon carinicauda
CTCTGGTTTGATCCCTTCATACGTTCAATGAATACCAACGGATTATGGTCGGTCCAAATTTCTATAGGGAATGAAAAGTTAGTTACATAAGGTTTAAAATGTACCAATGTCCGCACCAATGCCAGAGCCTCTTTCTCAATGGTGGAGTACTTTCTTTCCGCCTCTAGTAACTTACGGCTGTAGTAAGATACGGGGCGTACTTCACCATCATCACTCCTTTGAAAGAGGACTCCCCCAATTCCTACGTCACTGGCATCCACGGCTATGATGAATGGCTTCTGAAAATTGGGAGAAACCAATATTGGATTAGACACGAGTAACATTTTAAGTTTTAAAAATGCTTCTTCGCATCGAGAAGACCAAATAAATTTCTGCCCTTTTTTCAATAAATTAGTTAGAGGCTGTGCAAGGTCAGAGAAGTTTCGGACAAACCTACGGTAATATCCCAACATACCCAGCACCTTACGAACCTCTCTGACATTACACGGTCTCTTCAAAGCAACTATGGCCTCGAGATTGGCTTGCTTAGGAGCAACTTTACCCAAGCCAATCTCGTGACCCAAATAACTAACCTTAGCTTTCCCAAAGTTACATTTACCCAGATTCACAACAAGACCGGCGGCCCTAAGTGCCTCAAAAACTTTTCTTAATCTTACCAGGTGGGTCCGCCAGTCGTTGCTGTGTACCACCAAGTCATCTATATAGATTTCTGTACCTTCCAGGCCACAAATTACCCTGTTCATCAGACGCTGGAAAGTACAGGCAGCGTTCTTCATCCCAAAGGGCATTACTTTGCACTCGTAAAGCCCTGAGGGCGTAACAAATGCTGAAATTTCACGGGCACGGCCAGATAGGGGGACCTGCCAATATCCCTTTAACAGATCCAATTTTGTAATAAACCTAGCAGGACCTATCAGGTCCAGACAATCCTCAATACGGGGAAGAGGAAAGGAATCATTTTTAGTAACCGAGTTTACCCTCCTATAGTCAACACACATACGATATTTACCATCAGGCTTCTTCACTAAGACTATAGGGGAACTCCATGGACTTACTGATGGTTGTATGAGATTGTGCTCCAGCATGTATTTAATTTCGTCTTCAACAATGGCACGCTTCTCTGGACTGAGGCGATACGGGCTTTGCTTAACCGGAGAAGCGTCCCCAACATCAACATCATGCTGGAGCAACCTCGTCCTTCCTGGAGAGTCCTGAAACAAGTCAGAAAATTCCATAATTAGGTTTAGTATATCTTGTTTCTGAGGTGCCTCCAGATGCTCTAACCCTTCTTTTAATACACCTAAATTTTGCAAGTTATTACCTAGAGCATCTGAAGGCACCTGGTCCAAAACATCTTCCAAGTTTTCCTCAACAGGTGCAACCACACTCATAACTGGCTCAAAAACAATGGCCAACGGATCCCGTCTATCAGAAGAGTAAGATTTCAACCTGTTTATGTGGAAAATTTTACATTTACGACTAGTTCCAGGGGCTTCAACTTCATAATTGACCTCTGACAACTTTCTCAACACCTTCCAGGGGCCCTTGTACCTGGGTTCAAGGAAGTTGTCTGGATCTGTGCTTAAAACTAATACTAAGTCCCCGGACTCAAATGAGCGTACCTTACACTTCTGATCAAATTTGGTTTTCATTGTAGCTTGGGAAGCAGACAAATTATCTTTGGCATACTTCCAAGCTACGGCTAACTTGGACTTAAGTTCACTAACAACTTCTCCCACCCTACGCTCTCCTCTCTGATTTACTTCGAGCAATTCATGGAAGATTTCCAAAGGTCCTCGAACCTTGTGCCCAAATATTAATTCAAAGGGAGCAACGCCAGTAGAAGAATTGGGAAAATTCCTTATGGCAAAGAGAGCAAAGGGAAGCCCTTTATCCCAATCCTCTCCTTGCTCATAACAATATTTTTTTAATATACACTTAAGGGTCTGGTGAAATCTTTCCACCACACCCTGACTCTCAGGATGGTAGGGTACACTGGTAATGTGCTGAATGGCCAGTTCAGCACACTTACTCTTAAATACCCTGCTTGTAAAATTCGAGCCGCAATCCGACTGAATTTTACGAGGCAGTCCATACCTGGAGAAAAACTCCACTAATTTGTCAAACACAGCTTTTGAGGTTATTTTCTTCATTGGAAAGGCCTCAGGAAAACGTGATGCTCTATCCATTATGGTCAGGAGATGCGTAAACCCTAACTTCGTCCTAGGCAGAGGTCCTACCACATCAATTACCAATTCTGCAAAGGGTTCTCCAATTGAAGGAATTGGGTTAAGAGGAGCCTTGGGAATAGGTTGATTGGGTTTACCCATCACCTGACACACTTCACAAGTTCTTACAAATTTCTTCACCGAAGACTTCATTCCTGGCCACCAAAAACATTTACTCAACCTACAAAAAGTTTTACTTAAGCCTAAGTGGCCAGAAAAGGAGTCCTCATGTGCAAGGCTTAACACAGCCTCCCTAAACTTGGTAGGTACGACAATTTGTCTTAAACAATTAGTCACATTTAGTTGATGAGTTGGGGGACGACTGACCCTATACAACAATCCTTTCAAAACCACAAACCTGGGCCTGGTCAAATCGTCAGTATTACCTAACTCAAATGAAAATTAATCTTTTTGAGCCTGTATGAAAGAGAGACGGTCACAATCGGATTTCAATAATTTAAACACTCCAAAACTAGAACTACTGCTACTACTACTACCTTTTACTAGCCCGGGCTTCGCTACCTCTACTTCTAAATTACTTAAATTTAGGTCATCATCATTATCAGCTTCCGCTGCACGCTTAGCAGAGGCTCGAGTAGTTATTGCCACAGGGCAAGCCGTGACCGAAACAATAGGAAATAATTCCTGCCCCTCAGCACTCAACATATCATTCCCAAGGATTCCGTCTATTCCTGGTATCGGCAGGCTCTCAACTACTGCCAGCTCAGTAACCTTGTGATACCCTGGGAAGGACAGCTCCACCCTTACTAAAGGAGCAGATACCACCGTATCGGGAAATCCTCCCAGGACCACGTATTCTCCAGTATAGGGAACTAAGCTAGACAAGGACCCTGCCAACACCAAAGATCTAGCGGAGCCTGTGTCCCTCAAGAATTTAACATTAAGTGTAAAGGTCGCACATTTCAGTTTTCCTGGGTAGACATATTTGTTAAATGGTCATAAATTACCAGTGGACTCACACAATACAGGTTTTACTTTACCTACATCTGGTTCACTACTAACCTGGGGATCAACAGTTTTACCATTCTTACTCTCTGAAATAGAATTATTTGAAATTAGTGAGATTGGCGTAGGCTGATTAACATTATTTTGACTCTTATTTTGATTCTTTTGGAGGTAACGGCTCCTGGCTCTACATTCAGCTTGTCGATGCCCTGGCTTATTGCACCAAAAGCAATTACCTCTAACTTGATTAGTTTTACCCGAATTGCCACGGTTAGAAAAAACCAGAGTGTGCCCACCACTCAAGTCCTTTCTGAAGCCACTACCAACATGATTACTCATGCTACTATTTGGGGTACTAGATTGGTTTTTAAAGGGATTATTCGACTTAGAAGAAAAATTACTATTATTATTAGGGTATGAGGACGAGAAGTTACCTGACCCAGCCCGATGGGTCAGGACAAACTCATCAGCTACCTGAGCCGCCTTGGACAAAGTTAAAATTTTAGTGTCCTCCAGATGAACCCTCAATTCTTTACTACACACCTTCTTAAACTCCTCCAGTACCATCAGTTCCCTCAAGGAAGAGAAGGAAGCAACTTGACGACTTTTCAGCCAGTTGTCAAACTGCTCCTCCTTGAGACGAGCGTACTCAACATAAGACATAGAATTGGGCTTGCCAGTGGTTCGGAATCTCTGGCGATAGGCCTCAGGGACCAAATCATAGGCCCTGAGAACCAAAGCCTTTACTTTGTCATAATCTCTGGCAAGGCCCTCTTCCAATGCATTATATACCCGGATTGCCTTGCCCGTCAATCTACACTGTATGAGTACCGTCCACATTTCTGTGGGCCAAGACAACCGGGTAGCAACCCTCTCAAAAGCTTTAAAAAATTCTGGTACGCTTCCCTCATCAAAAACTGGAATTAACTTTAGTGCACCCGAAATATTAAATTTGTCTGCTGATGAGCTATTGGGGGAACTAACATGATTAGGGGACCCTTGCACCTTGGCCAACTCAAGGTTAAGCTTGAGCAACTCAATCTCATTTTGCCGGGCCCTCTCGTTCTCCTCAAACTGCATCTTCAATAACTCAATTCTCTTACAAATTACATGGAACTCCTCCTGCCCCGTTACATGAGCAGAAGCTGTTACATGGTTGGGAACAGCCTCCTCAGCTAAAAAGGGGTTAGTTGAAATATCAAAATTTTTAACAGCCCTGGCCGGAGTAGGAAAATTGGCCGGACCTTCATACATAACCTTTACTGCAGGGGAATCAGCGAACAGGGACAAACCAGGATTTATGCTCACATCATTGATTATGGATCCTTCTTGGTCTGACCCAAAATCAGTGCCACTCTCAAAATCACTGGCTAGGCCGCTAGCTACCTCATTACCCTTAGCCAAATCTTGGGACACTTTTTCCTTAATCAGTTTTAACAAATTGGCCCGAGTGTCAGAGGACTTATGAGGGATCTCCAACCACCGGGCACACTGTACCAAATAAGCCCTTGTCAAAACTCCTAAATATTTTAAACAGTCAGCCGAACCCAAGAATTCCGACGGGTCAAAAGTAAAGTCCTTCATTTTAATGAAAATAATATCCTATGGGGAAGGAAAGCAACCAAACCAACAATCAAATATCAACAATAAATACTGTCACATCAATCCAGAGCTGAACTGCTCCCCCAAACACCGAGTACACCTGCGTACGATCCTGTCACGGTCGCCACTTGTTACGACCTGTGTAGGCCGTAGTTCTGGTTCTTTGAACTTTGATTTTTTAAAGGAATCGTAGGCAGTACATTA
>NC_090730.1:48471944-48479444 GCF_036898095.1 Palaemon carinicauda
TACCCCTTACGCTTATGTTTTATGAAAATAGTATGGTAACACCGCAATGAAAGCCTATTTGTCTTGTAACGACGGACGTGAATGGTCGAGCTATTGATATGCCAGTGCTCCTATTTTTATAAACACTACTGTAGACAATATATTAATGATATACGAATAATAGTTCACATTACAAGTGAAATAAGTTGCTGTTAAATACTTAGAAAAATAGTATAGTAACAGAGTAGTAATAATAGCAATGGTAAAAATCATATTCATTCCTGATTAATCAGACATCGTCAACCTTCGTTACATTCAGTTGAGGCAGGCGTTTGCTGAAATCCAACTTTAGTTCATAGTAGATATATGGGTTCTTTTTCAGAACATAATTATTTGAATGGAAATACGCTTTCGATTTATATAATCCATCAATTTATAAAGAAATGAGATCATAAACCGCAAATTTCAAGACCTATAAATATAATTTCATAAAGGCAATTATGATAGCCATTGACAGGTCATGATACGGAAGGCTTGGGGAAAAATTAATAGACAACCCGATGTATAAAGGAACAAATATATCCAGTGTATCATTCATATATATATATATTTTTTAATTCGAGCCACGTCTCACCAGAGTAGCCTAGATGGAAATTTCTCTGGGCGGTAATTAAACTCGAGTCATCTGAGTAACAACACACCTTAACCACCCTGATGGTCTTTATATCATTGGTAGATATGGTTGTACACCGATAAAATCAGTACTCATATAGATGAGAGAGAGAGACTGAACTATGGTTGGTTTTATTTTGTCAATTTCGTTGGTATTATCAAACAATACTATATAGACCTTTTATAATACCTTGATAATGACAACAGGGACTCGATTAGATAATGTTGTATAGCCATGTCATTATATAATAAGATAACTCCGATATCCTTGTGTCTTCAATACTTATTACAATACGGTGGGGGTCTGAAACAAGTTATTGACGTCAAACTAGCTGTTTCACAGATCTCGTTCAATATGTAATATTTCCCTCCACATATGACCTAACAAAACATCAAGAAGGAATCATCAGTCGCATGTTAATTTTTATGAAAATAAATTCCATGATGATCATTCTCAGAGTAGTAAGGTATAAATTCATGACGGGCAGTTCGAGAATTTATCGGTTGTCAAAAGCCCACTTGACAACGGAATTACTTTAGGGAATGTAAGTGCTTCGTAATATATCACTTTTAATACTAAATATTCTAGATAAGATAATTAGCAATTAAAACTTGCAACTAGATGCACCGTAGATGGGTAGATACATAGAGATAAAGAGATGGATTGAATTGCTTTCAGTTATCGTCAGGTTTAGAATTTTTTATTTTTTTTATTTTAACATTTAACTTAAATGACTAAATTGCACCCTCAGATGAGCTGGCCTTGGTCTTAATCGTTGGTAAAAAATAAAATACCCAAGTCTTTCATTATATAATTATGAATTTTCTTTATTAAAATCAGCTGGATTCATCGATGAATTTATAGCAAATATCTGAAAACTATGTATTACAAATTTGTGATATTCAATGTTTAATCGCAATCATAACTTCGTATTAACCTTTTGTTTTAGTACTCAAGCGATACTGGTTGATTGAAGCTTATTATTTTTTTTTTTTCAGTTTCCATTCTCATAACATTCCTTACATTTGTGGGCAAGGTTTAGTGAAATCACTATGGAAATAAATTATTTAATTCTAGTTATACAATGTTGAATTGTAAAAAAGAAAATAAGTAAAACAAGATCGTATTTGAAACATTAATATTTTGTCCATCCACCATTATGTGCAATAACATCTTGCAATCTGTTTTGCATTGACGAGACGTGGTTATACACAAATTGTCGGTTGCGGCGGAACAGTTCCCAATCGTTGAGAACATGCTGGAAAAGACGCTGGTGGTTACGCTCCTGACCCTGCTCCCAGCTGTTGACGATGTTCCCCCAGACATTTTCGATCGGGTTCAAGTCGCATGCTTTGCTCGGCCAGGGAAGGAGAACAATGTCGCGCTGTTCAGCAAACCATGCTCGGACAATCCTCGCAGTATGGATGGAACAGTTATCCTAAAAGAAATAATATAACTGATTAATCATACTGTTAGAACAAGGTGGAAGGAGAACAATTTATATTTTCAATATAAATGACGGCAAAATAATGCCGTTTAGTCCAGCAAAAGGAGTCACAATAATGATTAATAAAAGGGCTTGAGTAGCCAAGGAGGAGACGTGGGTGTTGTGTGTTGATAAGAATATTTGGTCTACTTTTCATGAAGAGGCAAAAAATACCTTGTAACAATTTCAGTGGCTTTATTTGGCCGCTTTAGATTCATCAGGGAATGTAGATCAATGATGTTGATGTAAGATCCTTTTACAGTTATAAAACTAATAAATCCAAGACAAAAGTCTTATTGAGTAATTTGAAACTACTTTATGACCAATATCAGCAATGAGTTGATACCATATTTGTCAAGAAAGGGCATTCATATAACTAAAAAAACAAAAAAAACAATGCACATACCTGCATGAAAATTATCTGCTCAGGATAAGGAAGAGCATAAGCGTGAACGGAAGGAACCATCACCTCTTCCAAAATTTCGAGATACTGCTCAGCGTTGAACCTTCCACTGATCTCGGCCAATTCACCAACGCCATGCAGGTGTATCCACCCCCAAACGTTACAGGTGATATGGCCGCTTCTGGCTACTTGATAAATATTCTGGCTGTCGTATCTCGTGTTATCACGCCTCCAGCAATGCAGACGACCATGCGTGTTAGAAGCGAAGGTCTTTTCGTCACTGAAAATTACTCTGCCCCAGAAGTCTAACCCCTCTTCCAAATAACGTTGAGCAAATTCCAGCCGTGCCGTTTTATGACGATCCTCCAGCTTTTGTTTCACTGCCGGAGTCCTATGGTGGATACCGTCTGCGTGGAGCCTATTTCTTATAGTTCCAGACGAAACACGCAAGTTCAGTGTGTCCCTTATGGCAACTGCATTTATAAATGGGCTTTGCGTGGCTACTTCCAAAATCGCCCTATCTTCTTCTGGGGTCGTTTTTCTTGGGCCACCAGCTCTTGGCCTGTCGTTGAGGTTTCCAGACTCTTCCCATCTTCGACACCAAAGTCGAACTGTTGGCAATGAAATTCCTAATTCTCTTGCAATACGTTTGTAAGACATGCCAGAGTCTCTCATGCCTACAATTCTGCTCCTATTGTTGATTCTTTGTTGATTGCGATCCATTGTCTACTCTAGTCACTAAACCGCTACTCAAGAGAATGACATAATGGACTAACAGAGGTCACGACATCACTTACTGGCCCCGCCTCTCTCTCTCTTTCTGAGTTATACAGCTTTAATCGGGTCCCTGTGTCATTCTCAAGGTATTAAAAAAGGTTTATATAGTACTGTTCGATAATACCAACGAAATTGACATAAAATAAACCCAACCATAGTTCAGTCTCTCTCTCTTATCTATATGAGTACGATTTTATCGGTGTGCAACCATATCTACCAATGATATAAAGACCATCAGGGTGGTTAAGGTGTGTTGTTACTCAGATGACTCGAGTTTAATTACCGCCCAGAGATATTTCCATCTAGGCTACTCTGGTGAGACGTGGCTCGAATTAAAAAAATATATATATATATGAATGATACACTGGATATATTTGTTCCTTTATACATCGGGTTGTCTATTAATTTTTCCCCAAGCCTTCCGTATCATGACCTGTCAATGGCTATCATAATTGCCTTTATGAAATTATATTTATAGGTCTTGAATTTTGCGGTTTATGATCTCATTTCTTTATAAATTGATGGATTATATAAATCGAAAGCGTATTTCCATTCAAATAATTATGTTCTGAAAAAGAACCCATATATCTACTATGAACTAAAGTTGGATTTCAGCAAACGCCTGCCTCAACTGAATGTAACGAAGGTTGACGATGTCTGATTAATCAGGAATGAATATGATTTTTACCATTGCTATTATTACTACTCTGTTACTATACTATTTTTCTAAGTATTTAACAGCAACTTATTTCACTTGTAATGTGAACTATTATTCGTATATCATTAATATATTGTCTACAGTAGTGTTTATAAAAATAGGAGCACTGGCATACCAATAGCTCGACCATTCACGTCCGTCGTTACAAGACAAATAGGCTTTCATTGCGGTGTTACCATACTATTTTCATAAAACATAAGCGTAAGGGGTAAAGGAATACTTTGAGGCAACTGTACCATTGACAACATAAAACACATATTAAACAATCTCACCAACCATTCAAGTACAGTCACACCCCCTTCCTTCAACATCTCAGCTTTCACATTATCCATACCAGACGCTTTTCCTACTCTCGTTTCATTAAGTGCTTTCCTCACTTTCTCTCTTGTAATCTCTCTCTCATTCTCATCTCCCATCACCAGCCCCTCAACACCTTCAATAGCAATTATATCTGCCTCCCTATTATCCTAAACATTCAGTAAACTTTCAAAATATTCCGCCCACCTTTTCCTTGCCTCCTCTCCTTTTAACAACCTTCCATTTCCATCTTTCACTGTCTCTTCAATTCTTTAACTAGCCTTCCTTACTCTCTTCACTTCTTTCCAAAACTTCTTTTTATTCTCTTCATATGAATGACCCAATCCCTGACCCCACCTCAGGTCAGCTGGCCTCTTTGCCTCACTTACCTTGTGCTTTACTTCCACATTTTTTCTCTCTATATCTTACATAATTCTTTACACTATTACTCTGCAGCCATTCTTCAAAAGCCCTCTTTTTCTCTTTCACTTTTACCTTCACTCCTTCATTCCACCATCCATTGCCTCCAATAAACTTCTTGCCACAAACATCCCTTGCAATCCCAACAAAATTTTCATTTACTAACTTCCACTCCTCCTCTAAATTACTAGTTTCTCTTACTTTCACTTCGTCATATTCCATTTTCAACCTTTCCTGATATTTACTTTTTATCCCCGGTTTTATTAGCTCTTCAACCCTCACTAGCTCCCTTTTACATCCACCTACTCTATTCCCCCACTCTTTTGTTACAACTAATTTTCCTTCCACCGAAAAATGATCAGACATACCGTTAGCCATACCACTAAATACGAGCACATCTTTCAATCTTCCAAACATTCTTTTAGTTATCAACACATAAACCATTAACGCCCTTTCTATCACTCTTCCATTTGCCACTCTTACCCATGTATACTTGTTTTTATCTTTCATTTTGAAAAAGCTAGAATTTATCAACAACTCTTGGTCAACACACATATCTACCAGTCTCTCACCGCTCTCATTTTCACCTGGTACGCCATACTTCCCAATGACACCTTCTACCTCTCCAGCGCACACTCTAGCATTCAAGTCACCCATGAAAACTACATAATTCCTTCTACCCAGTCCTTCTGCACACCTAGTTAATTCATTCCAGAACTCATTCCGCTCTTCTTCACTTTTCTCACAACGTGGCCCATACGCACTGACAAACACCCAACATTCCTTACCCAACCTAACCCTTACCCACAAAAACTTAGATGATATCTCCTTCTATTCCACTACTTTACCTGTCATCCATTCACTCAGCAATAAAGCCACACCTCTTGCTCTTCCCCTTTCATCCCAGACACTCTACCAAACATTTCACCAAACATCACTTTACCTTTTCCTTTTATCTTTGTCTCACACAAAGCCAATATATCCAACCTTCTATTCCTGAATATACTTCCAATCTCACCTCTTTTATTCTCTATTGTACTACATCCACGCACATTCAAACACCCCAAACTAGAGGGTGGGGAGCAGTCACTCTCCCCCCAGCTCCACCTCTTTGATGTCTCACAGGATTATAATACACACACACACACACACACACACACACACACACACATATATATATATATATATATATATATATATATATATATATATATATATATACTGTATATATATAAATATGCAAACATATATATATATATATATATATATATATATATATATATATATTTATATCTATGTACAGTATATATATATATATATATATATATATATATATATATATATATATATATATATATATATATATATATATATATATATATATATATAAAGTGAGAGAGAGAGAGAGAGAGAGAGAGAGAGAGAGAGAGAGAGAGAGAGAGAGAGAGAGAGAGAGAGAGAGAGAGAGAGCGCGTACATAGATACATATATACATAAAAACACTAACTCAAAAACTGTAAGTGAACTTTAAATGTAACATTTACAACCAAATCTTAAGCTGTCCATATTATTATTATTATTATTATTATTATTATTATTATTATTATTATTATTATTATTATTATTATTATTATTCTCTCTCTCTCTCTCTCTCTCTCTCTCTCTCTCTTATATACATATAAGCATTATAATGTGATGTATTATACGAGGTTATTGTGTATATAAATTACAAGTATTGTATATTGTATTTTACTGTAGCAATAATATGATACTATCGTACATGATATTAATACTACTACTGCTACTGTGCTACTAATACTACTATTAATACTACTACTACTACTACTAGTACCACCACTACTACTACTATTGCGACTATAATTGCACTACTACTACTACTACTACTACTACATACATATACCAAGGCACTTCCCCTAACTTTGGGTGGTAGCCGACATCAACAAATGAAACAAAAACAAAAAAGGGGACCTCTACTCTCTACGTTCCTCCTAGCCTAACAAGGGACTCAACTGAGTTCGGCTGGTACTACTAGGGTGCCACAGCCCACCCTCCTCCGGTATCCACCACAGATGAAGCTTCATAATGCTGAATCCCCTACTGCTGCTACCTCCGCGGTCATCTAAGGCACTGGAGGAAGCAGCAGGACCTACCGGGACTGTGTCACAATCGCTCGCCATTCATTCCTATTTCTAGCACGCTCTCTTGCCTCTCTCACATCTATCCTACTATCACCCAGAGCTTCCTTCACTCCATCCATCCACCCAAACCTTGGCCTTCCTCTTGTACTTCTCCCATCAACTCTTGCATTCATCACGTTCTTTAGCAGACAGCAATTTTCCATTCTCTCAACATGGCCAAACCAGCTCAACACATTCATATCCACTCTAGCTGCTAACTCACTTCTTACACCCGTTTTCACTCTCACCACTTCGTTCCTAACCCTATCTACTCGAGATATACCAGCCATACTCATTAGACACTTCATCTCAAACACATTCAATTTCTGTCTCTCCATCACTTTCATTCCCCACAACTCCGATCCATACATCACAGTTGGTACAATCACTTTCTCCTATAGAACTCTCTTAACATTCATGCCCAACCCTCTATTTTACTACTCCCTTAACTGCCCCCAACACTTTGCAACCTTCATTCACTCTCTGACGTACATCTGCTTCCACTCCACCATTTGCTGCAACAACAGACCCCAAGTACTTAAACTGATC
>NC_090730.1:48484444-48489444 GCF_036898095.1 Palaemon carinicauda
CCTGGACGAACGTTTGGAAGAAGACCTCCTGGCAGAAGGTCAGGATCAAGTTCAAACCCCGGATGTCGTAGAGGATGAGGTCGACGAGGTGTCGGCTACTCCGGTTCAGATGCCGGAGCCTATCCCCTCAACATCGGCTGGCCTCCCAGTAGAACTGGGACAGGCCCTCTCTTCGATTGTTGGAATGATCCAACAAATGCAGAAGGAGGATCAGGAGAAGGCGGCTGCAATGGAACTGCGTATGCAGTCCCTGGCAGAATCACATGGGCCCCGGAAAAGGCTCAATGTGAAAGACCTTCCCATATGCTCAGATGCTAACCCATGGAGGTATGCTGAGCACATGCCGATGACGACTGGAAAGATCGTCATCTCGGATAAGCTGGGTTCAGTTCCCCTAGAGGAGGTAGAATTCTGGCCCAGCAAGGCATCATATCCGGACTGCTATGTCCGGCTGAGAAAAGAACCAGCTTCAAGGGAGGAGACAGAGCCGAAGGAGGTCATTGTTATGGACCACGCTAAGGCCCAAGCCCTACTTTCATCCTCGATGAAAGAGAGGGGCTTCTCGAATTCGAAGGTAGCTGCATTGAGCAAGAAGCTCCCTTCGTTTGTGTCCTCTCCTGATAGAGCCTTCCCCTTTTTACAGAAAGGGTTTGCGGCTGTCCTAAAGGCAGTCGAGGCCGGCAAGCCTTGCCCCTCCCTGGAGGAGTGTAAACCCTTGTCGCTGGCTCTACCTATGGACCACAAAGACTGGAAGGATGTCCATCTGACATTCTCAGTGGGAAAGTTGGAGGCTGATATTGCCGGACGGCAATTCGGCGAGGACCTCCCCAAGCTGTCCGAATCTCTTTTACGAAGAGAGTTCGAGACAAAAGAAAGACTGGCTGCCTCAATGTCTCATCAGACTACTCTCGAGACGATGGCAAGTGACCCCAAGGTCCATGAAATGTTCATGGTAGTGGCTAAGTCTCACTTAGCCACAGTGACGAAGGACCTTTATAGCTTCGTCAAGGCAAGGAGAGCTTGCAGGGAGTTCGTGTTCACCGGGGCTTCGGTGAGACACGAGCCAAGGAAGTTAATCTCCTCCAACATTTGGGGAAAAGACCTTTTCCCTACCGATGTGGTCAAAGAGGTTGTTGATAAGGCCGCCGTGGAGAATAGAAATCTTCTCCAGAAGTGGGGCCTGGCTATCAAAAGAAAATCTTCCCCGGATGAGGGTCCTCAACCAAAGAGGAAGAATATGAAGACTAGGCTACCATTTCGGCCAGCCAAGCCTTATAGACAGCAACAGCAACTGCAATTGCCTTTGCCTCCAGTGCCCCAGATGGTGGCACAAACCCCGACTGCCTTTCAGTGGGTACCCCAGGCTGTGCCAGGTCAGTCAACCACATTCGCCCCAACGTTCGAAGGACAGTCTTCTTCCTTTGGTGCAAAACCTAGAGGAGCAGCCAGAGGCTCGTCTAGGCGCCCCTCAAGGGGAAGGGGATTCAGAGGTGGTCGTGGTCAGGGAGGCAAGACCTCAGGACGGCAGTCCAAGTGAAATGATACCGGTAGGAGGGAGACTGATGAAATTTTGGGATCGCTGGACCTTCGATCCCTGGGCCCAAAGCCTACTCAAGAATGGACTGGGTTGGAGCTGGTACAGCACTCCACCCCCATGCCTTCGGTTTTTCCAACACTCCACCCCCATTTTGGAGGAGTACGTTCAAGAACTGTTGGAGAAAAATGTGATCCGAAAGGTGAAGTCCATCAAATTCCAAGGGAGGCTGTTTTGTGTTCCCAAGAAAGACTCGGAAAAGCTCAGAGTCATTCTGGACTTGTCACCACTCAACAAGTTCATAGTGAATTGCAAATTCAAGATGCTAACACTGCAACACATAAGGACCTTACTGCCCAAGAGGGCATACTCAGTCTCTATAGACTTGTCAGACGCCTATTGGCACATTCCAATCAGCCGTCGACTCTCCCCCTACCTAGGGTTCAGGCTACAACGGAAACTGTACGCCTTCAGAGCCATGCCATTCGGGCTAAACATAGCCCCAAGGATTTTCACGAAGCTTGCGAGCGCAGCTCTCAAACAATTACGCCTAAAGGGAATTCAGGTAGTAGCCTACCTGGACGACTGGCTGGTGTGGGCAGCATCCGAGACCGAATGCTTGCAAGCTTCCAGTCAGGTGATCCAGTTCCTAGAGTACCTAGGCTTCAAGATCAACAAGAAAAAGTCTCGACTTTCTCCATCCCAAAAGTTCCAGTGGCTGGGAATCCACTGGGACCTTTTGTCACACAGTTTCTCCATCCCAATGAAGAAAAGGAAGGAGATAGCGGGCTCTGTCAAGAGACTTCTAGATTCCGAAAGGATATCAAGACGCGAACAGGAGAGGGTACTAGGCTCTCTCCAGTTTGCTTCAGTGACAGACCCAGTGCTAAGAGCACAGCTAAAGGATGCAACCGGAGTTTGGAGAAGGTATGCATCAAACGCGCGAAGAGACCTGAGAAGACCAGTGCCGCCTCGGCTACGTACTCTTCTCAGACCTTGGTCCCAAGCCAGACATCTAAAGAAGTCGGTTCTTCTTCAGCCACCTCCCCCGTCGATGACGATTCACTCAGACGCCTCAAAGGAGGGATGGGGAGGTCACTCTCATCGGAAAAAAGTCCAGGGGACTTGGTCCAAGCTATTCAGGACCTTTCATATAAACTTTCTAGAAGCTATGGCAGTGCTCCTTACCTTAAAGAAAGTCTCCCCGCGTCACTCGATCCACATAAGATTGGTGACAGACAGCGAGGTGGTTGTGAGATGCTTGAATCGACAAGGGTCGAGGTCACCACCTCTCAACCAAGTGATGTTAGCCATTTTCCGATTGGCGGAAAAGAAGAAGTGGTACCTGTCGGCAGTTCACCTTCAAGGAGTCCGCAATGTGACAGCGGACGCTCTATCCAGGTTCACACCGATAGAGTCGGAATGGTCCTTAGACGCAGGATCATTTTCCTTCATTCTGAATCAAGTCCCAGAACTGCAAATAGACCTCTTTGCGACGAAAGACAACAAGAAGTTGCCCCTGTACGTGTCCCCGTACGAGGACCCCTTAGCGGAAGCAGTGGACGCAATGTCCCTCGACTGGAACAGATGGTCCAGGATTTATCTGTTCCCTCCTCACAACCTTCTGTTGAGGGTCCTCAACAAACTGAGATCCTTCAAGGGGGTAGCGGCAATAGTGGCCCACAAGTGGGCGAACAGTATGTGGTTCCCCTTGGCGTTGGAACTACAGATGAAGTTCGTGCCGCTACCACATCCAGTTCTGACCCAGCGAGTCCAGAAGTCGACTGTCTGCGCTTCATTACAGAAAACCCAGACCCTACAGCTCATGATTTTCTCGCCCTAGCGGTGAGAAAGCGCTTCGGGATTTCGAAAGCCAGCATAGACTTCCTAGAGGAATACAAGTGCAAATCGACTAGAAGGCAATATGAGTCATCTTGGAGAAAATGGGTGGCCTTTGTAAAGGCAAAGAATCCGCAGGAGATCTCAACAGATTTCTGCTTATCTTTCTTCATCCACCTCCATGGCCAAGGATTGGCAGCTAACACGATTTCAGTGTGTAAATCGGCTTTGATGAGACCCATTTTATTTGCCTTCCAGATCGACCTAGGTAACGAGATCTTTAATAAAGTTCCGAAAGCCCGCGCTAGGCTCAGACCTTCAGCACCTCCAAAGCCCATCTCATGGTCTTTAGACAAAGTTCTTCATTTCGCCTCCTTGTTGAGCAATGAAGAATGTGCGTTAAAGGATTTGACACAAAAAGTTATTTTCCTATTTGCACTCGCGTCCGGGGCCAGGGTTAGTGAGATCGTAGCCCTCTCGAGAGAGGCAGGTCGTGTTCAGTTCCTGGATGGGGGGGAGCTGAACCTGTTTCCGGATCCTACGTTTCTCGCCAAGAATGAGTTACCCACCAACAGGTGGGGTCCCTGGAGAATCTGCCCTCTGAAAGAAGATGCATCTCTATGTCCAGTAGAATGCCTAAAGGTCTATCTTCGTAGAACTTCAGACTTCAAGGGTAGTCAACTATTCAGGGGAGAAACATCAGGCTCAAATTTATCTCTGAATCAACTCAGAGCGAAAATGACATATTTTATTCGCAGAGCGGATCCTGACAGTACACCCGCAGGTCACGATCCGAGGAAAGTTGCCTCATCCCTAAATTTCTTTAATTGTATGGATTTTGAACATCTCCGTTCATACACGGGCTGGAAGTCTTCCAGGGTGTTCTTTCGCCACTATGCGAAGCAAGTAGAGGAACTTAAGAGATCTGTGGTAGCAGTAGGTCGTGTAGTTAACCCTACTGTTTAACTCTGCGAGGAACAGTGGTCTTAATTGGGACGATTAAGTCCAGGGTGAGTGTGTAGGTACATACTGTACTACAAACTAAATAAGGGCACCAAGTGCCCATATAGACTGTTCCTTCTTTCAAAGGTGAACCTTGCATAAGTTCAGACATGTGTGCCAAGCGTTTCTAACGCTAATGTGATTGATTTGTAATACAGATTTTTTATGACTTGATACCTTGGTATCTCATTAAAGTGGTGTTTAATGGTTTTTCTTTCAGATAAACAAGTTCTGTTTACTATCATACTTATGCTTAAAGTTTTGGGTTACCCTCTTTTATATAAATATATATATTTGTTGTTAACCTGTCTGTTTATTATCTGTCAATAAACTTGTTCTTGAGAACCTTGCGTCTCTTTCACCTGTGTCAATTTATTGGTATAATTGAGCATTTTAATTCTATGTATCTTATCTGGGATAATTCTGATAGAATTGTTCTGTTTTGCAAGCTATGTTGCATTGGTTTATGTAAGTCCCCTAATGGGAGGACTCCGTCCCATAAAGGGACGAGGGCGGTTTTATTAGTTTCTTCCTATGCGGATATAAACCTTTGTCCAATACAAGTATTGTGCGGATTACTGGTCAATATATTGACGCAGTGGTTCTATACAAACTATGCTTTACT
>NC_090730.1:48491944-48504444 GCF_036898095.1 Palaemon carinicauda
TTTTTTTTCTGACAAAGTATTTTGTTATAATTTAACAATTTGTGATATCGAGAGCATTGAATATTTACATTCTCGTGCTAGATCTTTAAATTTTTTTTTTAAAAAGGTAAGTTTTATCTTCGAATTAGAAAGTTGCATGATTTTTAAATTTTTTGTTTTTTTTGTTTTTTATTAATTTTTTTTTTAACAGGAATACTTTTTTGCATTAAATTTATGTTGAATGTTAAACAATGAATTCATGAATACAGAATGTTCATTATATAAAAATTAATGCAGATAGTTTATAATGGTGAATATTGAATAGAATGGAATAAGGAAGATAAGGACAAAAAAAAAAAAGGCGGAAAGAATAATAATAAATAAAGAAGTCTATAGAAAAAAACTATATACTGAAATGCACGGTAAACATGATTAAATAACAGAAATGAAAAGATAAAGGAAAATGAAATAGAAATGAGAAATGAACGGAGATACCTTTTTTCCCACTGGAAATAAATAGAAAAAAAAATAGATAAAATATACCTTGCAAAACTAAATAGAATGGCTTAAATGTATATTATAATAAGAAACTGAATAAGGATTATGTAGAAAAAGGGATGGAATAACGGTGTAAGGAATTAAAAAAAAAGACTTAAACAGTAAACATGACTAAATACAAAAATTAACAGGAAAGAGAAAAGAGGGAATAAGGATATAGTGTTTAGCCTTTGGGCCAATATTCCTTTGACTTGAAACAGAGTTTTGAAGCAACCTACTTTACTCTGCACTGATGTAATGGCTACAAATTTGAAAAAGTGTGCCCGGTGAATCCAGTTTTGCGGCCTCGTTTAATAGAGATAGCGGGTATGGAGGTTTTATAGTATATATATATATATATATATATATATATATATATATATATATATATATATATATATATATATATATATATATATATATATATATATATATCATCAAAGTGTCGGTATCAGATTTCACCAGTCGTCTCTATCTTATCTTTTAATTTAAACCTTCTCCAATAATCAATCCCACTTAATGCTTCATAGTCTTCAGCCGTGTAGGCATGTGTCTTTCAACTCTTTTATTACCTTGTGGAACCCAGTTGAAAGTTTGGTGAACTAATCTCTTTGGAAATGCAAAAAGGATGGCCTATTACTATCTATCCCTCACCATGACCTCATTTATATTTGGTACTCAAGTAATCTGTCTTATAGTTTCATTTTCAATAGTATCTTTTAACTCACATTATTCTTTTTTGGTGGTTTGTTTTCAAATCAACTAAATATGTTGGAGATAGTTTCATTGTCATAACACAACTCGTGACCATAGAGCAACACTGATCTCACTAAATTGTTATATTGCCTGGTTTATATATATATATATATATATATATATATATATATATATATATATATATGTATAGATATATACTGTATATATATATATATATATATATATATATATATATATATATATATATATATTGTAAGGACACCGCTCCCTCCGTCGTCCAGAAATTCAACAAATTGTCTATTTATTTAAATTCTCCTTTCGCCAAAACGTGGCTCCCTATATATATATGTATTCCGCTCCCTCAGAGCTACAATTTGACATATGTATTATTTCATTACATGTTTCTGTTTACTTCCAATTCGTGTATTTGTTCATGTGAGAAAACACATATTTTGGCGGGAAGTTCAAGCTGAATTGGCGCCTACGCCATGCTACCTTTCCGTCCGCACCCTGAGTGAAGTTTTCCCAAACAACACGCATTCACCCGGACGAAGGATGCCCTCGCGAAAGTCACCACCCTGGCTTATTTCGACGATAACGCGCCCATGCGACTGACGACCAACGCCAGCAACGTCGCCTGTGGGGCTGTGCTGGAACAACTCGTCGATGGTTCTCCTCGACCGCTGGCATTCTTCAGCAAGAAACTGAAACCCGCCGAAACAAGATACAGCACCTTCGATAGGAAACTCCTCGCCGTCTACCTCGCCGTCCGCCACTTCAGGCACATCCTGGAGGGCACACCCTTCACAATCGCGACGGACGATCAACCCCTCATACACACTTTCACAAATTCGACAGACGCATGGTCCTCCCGACTACAACGTCATCTCGCAACAATCGCCGAATTCGAGTGCACCATACGCTACGTTCCAAGAAAGAAAAACCCAGTCGCGGACGCCCTTTCAAGGACTGAAATCGACGCAATCCACCTGAGAATCGATTACACCAATCTCGCATCCGAACAGCGCACCGACAAAGAAGCACAGGATCACCTGACGGGGCCATCCGCACTCAAGATAACTGCAATTCCCCTCTGACCAGCAGGAGTAACTATCCTCTGCGACACCAGCACCAGCTGGCTACGCCCCTGGATACCGGCCTCCTGCAGAAGAAAAATATTCGACATCATCCATGAACTTTCAAACCCCTCAGGACGCACCACTGCTTGCCTTCTGTCTGAAAAGTTCGTCTGGCCAGGAATCAAAAAGGACGCCCGGGAATGGGCGAAGACATGCATCAACTGCCAATCAAGCAAAATCAGCCGTCACACTGAATCGGGGGTAGGTGATTTTGCCCAACCAAAGAGACATTTCGGTCACATACACATCGATGTCATGGGACCATTGCCGCCTTCCGGATCTGCTCGCTACCTGCTTACGATCATTGATCGCTCCACGAGGTGGTTGGAGGCATCGCCGATGATCGAAGCTACGACTCAAGCATGCGCCGAAGCCCTTTTGTCAAGCTGGTGAGTAGATTTGGCGTTCCTGACGATATCACGACAGACAGAGGCCCCGCTTTCCTCTCAGAAATATGGCTCGCTCTGGCAAACTTGATGGGGACGACACTCCACAGCACCACGGCATACAACCCCGCGGCAAACGGCATGGTCGAACGAACTCATCATGCCCTCAAGGCGTCTGGGATGGCGAGCTGCACCGACGGGGACTGGATATCACAACTTCCTTGGGTACTTTTCGGCCTTCGCACCGCCCCACGCACAAATGGCGAGCCTTCGCCCGCCGAAAAGGTTTACGGGGAGGAGCTCACAGTTCCCAGCAAATTCTTTCCCACATCAACCGACGACAAGCCGCTGGATCATCTTAGGGACATCGCCAGGAAATTCAGGCCATGTCTCAAAACTTACCAGGACAGAACTAAGCATTTCAAGCCAAAGAACCTGGATGACTGCGGGTACGTTTTCGTCCGTGTCGACGCCCATCGACAACCACTAACCAGACCTTATCGAGGCCCCTACTGAGTAATTAAGCAAATGACGAAAGCCTTCCTTCTCGACATGCATGGCCAAGAAGACTGGGTCTCAATAGACCGCGTGAAACCAGCGTTTCTCGAAGGGAGCGACACTGCCTCCGCCCGATCTGGCAGATCCAGAGTGCCACCTCAAAACAAAGTGCCCAAGGAAAGAAAAATCAACAAACGACGATGAGAGGAAGAGATCCTTACGCCGACCGCCGACGCGCCCCTCCGTTCAAAAACAAGAGGAACCCTCCGACGCCCGAAAAGATAGGAAGATTAATCATCAGCCCTCTACGCCGCCCGATGTCTGGAGGGGCGTGTGAGGAGTACTTGTAAGGACACCGCTCCCTCCGTCGTCCAGAAATTCAACAAATTGTCTATTTATTTAAATTCTCCTTTCGCCACACCGTGGCTTCCTATATATGTGTATTCCGCTCCCTCAGAGCTACAATTTGACATTTGTATTATTTCATTACATGTTTCTGTCTACTTCCAATTCGTGTATTTGTTCTTGTGAGAAAACACATATATTTTGGCGGGAAGTTCAAGCTGAATTGGCGCCTACGCCATGCTACCTTTCCGTCCGCACCCTGAGTGGGGTTTTCCCAAACAAGAGGCATTCACCCGGACGAAGGATGCCCTCGCGAAAGTCACCACCCTGGCTTATTTCGACGACAACGCGCCCTTGCGACAGACGACCGACGCCATCAACGTCGCCTGTGGGGCTGTGCTGGAACAACTCGTCGATGGTTCTCCTCGACCGCTGGCATTCTTCAGCAAGAAACTGAAACCCGCCGAAACAAGATACAGCACCTCCGATAGGGAACTCCTCTCCGTCTACCTCGCCGTCCGCCACTTCAGGCACATCCTGGAGGGCATACCCTTCACAATCGCGACGGACCATCAACCCCTCGTACACACTTTCACAAAATCGACAGACGCATGGTCCTCCCGACAACAATGTCATCTCGCAACAAGCGCCGAATTCGGGTGCACCATACGCTACGTTCCAGGAAAGAAAAACCCAGTCGTGGACGCCCTTTCAAGGATTGAATTGACGCAATCCACCTGGGAATCGATTACGCCAATCTCGCATCCGAACAGCGCACCTACCAAGAAGCACAGGATCACCTGACGGGGCCATCCGCACTCAAGATAACTGCAATTCCCCTCTGACCAGCAGGAGTAACTATCCTCTGTGACACCAGCACTGGCCGCCCACGCCCCTGGATACCGTCCTCCTGCAGAAGAAAAATATTTGACATCATCCATGAACTTTCACACCCCTCAGGACGCACCACCGCTCGCCTTCGGTCTGAAAAGTTCGTCTGGCCAGGAATAAAAAAAGACGCCCGGGAATGGGCGAAGACATGCATCAACTTCCAATCAAGCAAAATCAGCCGTCACACTGAATCGAGGGTAGGTGATTTTCCCCAACCAAAAAGACGTTTTGGTCACATGCACATCGACGTCATGGGACCATTGCCGCCTTCCGGATCTGCTCGTTACCTGCTTACGATCATTGATCGCTCCACGAGGTGGTTGGAGGCATCGCCGATGACCGAAGCTACGACTCAAGCATGCGCCGAAGCCCTTTTGTCAAGCTGGTGAGCAGATTTGGCGTTCCTGACGACATCACGACAGACAAGAGGCCCCGCTTTCCTCTCAGAAATATGGCTTGCTCAGGCAAACCTAATGGGGACGACACTCCACAGCACCACGGCATACAACTCCACGGCAAACGGCATGGTCGAATGAACTCATCGCGCCTTAAAGGCGTCTCTGATGGCGAGCTGCACCGACGGGGACTGGAAATCACGACTTCCTTGGGTACTTCTCAGTCTTCGCACCGCCCCACGCGCAAATGGCGAGACTTCGCCCGCCGAAAAGGTTTACGGGGAGGCGCTCGCAGTTCCCAGCAAACTCTTTCCCACATCAACCGACGACATGCCGCTGGATCATCTTAGGGACATCGCCAGAAATTCAGGCCATGTCTCAAAACTTACCAAGACAGAACTAAGCATTTCAAGCCAAAGAACCTGGATGACTGCGGGTACGTTTTCGTCCGTGTCGACGCCCATCGACAACCACTAACCAGACCTTATCGAGGCCCCTACCGAGTAATTAAAAAAACGACGAAAGCCTTCCTTCCCTACGTGCATGGCCAAGAAGACTGGGTCTCAAGAGACCGCGTGAAACCAGCGTTTCTCGAAGGGAGCGACACTGCCTCCGCCGGACCTGGCAGATCCAGAGTGCCACCTCAAAACAAGGCGCCCAATGAAAGAAAAATCATCAAACGACGACGAGGGGAAGAGATCCTTACGCCGACAGCCAACGCGCCCCTCCGTTCAAAAACAAGAGGAACCCTCCGACGCCCGAAAAAATAGGAAGATTAATTATCTGCTCTCTACGCCGCCCGACGTCTTGGGGGGGGGGGAGTACTTGTAAGGGCACCGCTCCCTCCGTCGTCCAGAAATTCAACAAATTGTCTATTTATTTAAATTCTCATTTCGCCACACCGTGGCTTCCTATATATATGTATTCCTCTCCCTCAGAGCTACAATTTGACATATGTATTATTTCATTACATGTTTCTGTTTACTTCCAATTTGCGTATTTGTTCATGTGAGAAAACACATATATTTTGGCAGGAAGTTCAAGCTGAATTGGCGCCTACGCCATGCTACCTTTCCGTCCGCACCCTGAGTGGGGTTTTCCCAAACAACAGGCATTCACCCGGATGAAGGATGCCCTCGCGTAAGTCACCACCCTGGCTTATTTCGACGACAACGCGCCCCTGCGACAGACGACCGACGCCAGCAACGTCGCCTGTGGGGCTGTGCTGGAACAACTCGTCGATGGTTCTCCTCGACCGCTGGCATTCTTCAACAAGAAACTGAAACCCGCCGAAACAAGATATAACACCTTTGATAGGGAAATCCTCGCCGTCTACCTCGCTGTGCGCCACTTCAGGCACATCCTGGAGGGCACACCCTTCACAATCGCGACGGACCATCAACCCCTCGTACACACTTTCACAAAATCGACAGACGCATGGTCCTCCCGACAACAACGTCATCTCGCAACAATCGCCGAATTCGGGTGCACCATACGCTACGTTCCAAGAAAGAAAAACCCAGTCGCGGACGCCCTTTCAAGGATTGAAATCGACACAATCCACCTGGGAATCGATTACGCCAATCTCGCATCCGAACAGCGCACCGACCAAGAAGCACAGGATCACCTGACGGGGCCATCCGTGCTCAAGATAACTGCAATTCCCCTCTGACCAGCAGGAGTAACTATCCTCTGCGACACCAGCACCGGCCGCCCACGCCCCTGGATATCGGCCTCCTGCAGAAGAAAAATATTCGACATCATCCATGAACTTTCACACCCCTCAGGATGCACCACTGCTCGCCTTCTGTCTGAAAAGTTCGTCTGGCAAGGAATCAAAAAGGACGCCCGGGAATGGGCGAAGACATGCATCAACTGCCAATCAAGCAAAATCAGCCGTCACACTGAATCGGGGGTAGGTGATTTTCCCCAACCAAAAAGAAGTTTCGGTCACATACACATCGACGTCTTGGGACCATTGCCGCCTTCCGGATCTGCTCGCTACCTGCTTACGATCATTGATCGCTCCACGAGGTGGTTGGAGGCATCGCCGATGACCGAAGCTACGACTCAAGCATGTCCCAAAGCCCTTTTGTCAAGCTGGAGAGCAGATTTGGCGTTCCTGACGACATCACGACAGACAGAGGCCCCGCCTTCCTCTCAGAAATATGGCTCGCTCAGGCAAACCTGATGGGGACGACACTCCACAGCACCACGGCATACAACCCCGCGGCAAATGGCATGGTCGAACGAACTCATCGCGCCCTCAAGGCGTCTCTGATGGCGAGCTGCACCGGCGGGGACTGGAAATCACGACTTCCTTGGGTACTTCTCGGCCTTCGTACCGCCCCACGCACAAATGGCGAGCCTTCGCCCGCCGAAAAGGTTTACGGGGAGGAGCTCGCAGTTCCCAGCAAATTCTTTCCCATATCAACCGACGACATGCCGCTGGATCATCTTAGGGACATCGCCAGGAAATTCAGGCCATGTCTCAAAACTTACCAGGACAGAACTAAGCATTTCAAGCCAAAGAACCTGGATGACTGCGGGTACGTTTTCGTCCGTGTCGACGCACATCGACAACCACTAACCAGACCTTATCGAGGCCCCTACCGAGTAATTAAGAAAACGACGAAAGCCTTTCTTCTCGTCGTGCATGGCCAAGAAGACTGGGTCTCAATAGACCGCGTAAAACCTGCGTTTCTCGAAGAGAGCGACACTGCCTCCGCCGGACCTGGCAGATCCAGAGTGCCACCTCAAAACAAGGCGCCCAATGAAAGAAAAGTCAACAAACGACGACGAGAGGAAGAGATCCTTACGCCGACCGCCGACGCGCCCCTCCGTTTAAAAACAAGAGGAACCCTCCGACGCCCGAAAAGATAGGAAGATTAATCATCAGCCCTCTACGCCGCCCGATGTCTTGTAGGGGGGGGGAGTACTTGTAAGGACACCGCTCCCTCCGTCGTCCAGAAATTCAACAAATTGTCTATTTATTTGAATTTTCCTTTCGCCACACCGTGGCTTCCTATATATATGTATTCCTCTCCCTCAGAGCTACAATTTGACATATGTATTATTTCATTACATGTTTCTGTTTACTTCCAATTTGTGTATTTGTTCATGTGAGAAAACACATATATTTTGGCGGGAAGTTCAAGCTGAATTGGCGCCTACGCCATGCTACCTTTCCGTCCGCACCCTGAGTGGGGTTTTCCCGAACAACAGGCATTCACCCGGATGAAGGATGCCCTTGCGTAAGTCACCACCCTGGCTTATTTCGACGACAACGCGCCCCTGCGACAGACGACCGACGCCAGCAACGTCGCCTGTGGGGCTGTGCTGGAACAACTCGTCGATGGTTCTCCTCGACCGCTGGCATTCTTCAGCAAGAAACTGAAACCCGCCGAAACAAGATATAACACCTTTGATAGGGAACTCCTCGCCGTCTACCTCGCTGTCCGCCACTTCAGGCACATCCTGGAGGGCACACCCTTCATAATCGCGACGAACCATCAACCCCTCGTACACACTTTCACAAAATCGACAGACGCATGGTCCTCCCGACAACAACGTCATCTCGCAACAAGCGCCGAATTCGGGTGCACCATACGCTACGTTCCAAGAAAGAAAAACCCAGTCGCGGACGCCCTTTCAAGGATTGAAATTGACGCAATCCACCTGGGAATCGATTACGCCAATCTCGCATCCGAACAGCGCACCGACCAAGAAGCACAGGATCACCTGACGGGGCCATCCGCACTCAAGATAACTGCAATTCCCCTCTGACCAGCAGGAGTAACTATCCTCTGTGACACCAGCACTGGCCGCCCACGCCCCTGGATACCGTCCTCCTGCAGAAGAAAAATATTTGACATCATCCATGAACTTTCACACCCCTCAGGACGCACCACCGCTCGCCTTCGGTCTGAAAAGTTCGTCTGGCCAGGAATAAAAAAAGACGCCCGGGAATGGGCGAAGACATGCATCAACTTCCAATCAAGCAAAATCAGCCGTCACACTGAATCGAGGGTAGGTGATTTTCCCCAACCAAAAAGACGTTTTGGTCACATGCACATCGACGTCATGGGACCATTGCCGCCTTCCGGATCTGCTCGTTACCTGCTTACGATCATTGATCGCTCCACGAGGTGGTTGGAGGCATCGCCGATGACCGAAGCTACGACTCAAGCATGCGCCGAAGCCCTTTTGTCAAGCTGGTGAGCAGATTTGGCGTTCCTGACGACATCACGACAGACAAGAGGCCCCGCTTTCCTCTCAGAAATATGGCTTGCTCAGGCAAACCTAATGGGGACGACACTCCACAGCACCACGGCATACAACTCCACGGCAAACGGCATGGTTGAATGAACTCATCGCGCCTTAAAGGCGTCTCTGATGGCGAGCTGCACCGACGGGGACTGGAAATCACGACTTCCTTGGGTACTTCTCAGTCTTCGCACCGCCCCACGCGCAAATGGCGAGCCTTCGCCCGCCGAAAAGGTTTACGGGGAGGCGCTCGCAGTTCCCAGCAAACTCTTTCCCACATCAACCGACGACATGCCGCTGGATCATCTTAGGGACATCGCCAGAAATTCAGGCCATGTCTCAAAACTTACCAAGACAGAACTAAGCATTTCAAGCCAAAGAACCTGGATGACTGCGGGTACGTTTTCGTCCGTGTCGACGCCCATCGACAACCACTAACCAGACCTTATCGAGGCCCCTACCGAGTAATTAAAAAAACGACGAAAGCCTTCCTTCCCTACGTGCATGGCCAAGAAGACTGGGTCTCAAGAGACCGCGTGAAACCAGCGTTTCTCGAAGGGAGCGACACTGCCTCCGTCGGACCTGGCAGATCCAGAGTGCCACCTCAAAACAAGGCGCCCAATGAAAGAAAAATCATCAAACGACGACGAGGGGAAGAGATCCTTACGCCGACAGCCAACGCGCCCCTCCGTTCAAAAACAAGAGGAACCCTCCGACGCCCGAAAAAATAGGAAGATTAATTATCTGCTCTCTACGGCGCCCGACGTCTTGGGGGGGGGGGAGTACTTGTAAGGGCACCGCTCCCTCCGTCGTCCAGAAATTCAACAAATTGTCTATTTATTTAAATTCTCATTTCGCCACACCGTGGCTTCCTATATATATGTATTCCTCTCCCTCAGAGCTACAATTTGACATATGTATTATTTCATTACATGTTTCTGTTTACTTCCAATTTGCGTATTTGTTCATGTGAGAAAACACATATATTTTGGCAGGAAGTTCAAGCTGAATTGGCGCCTACGCCATGCTACCTTTCCGTCCGCACCCTGAGTGGGGTTTTCCCAAACAACAGGCATTCACCCGGATGAAGGATGCCCTCGCGTAAGTCACCACCCTGGCTTATTTCGACGACAACGCGCCCCTGCGACAGACGACCGACGCCAGCAACGTCGCCTGTGGGGCTGTGCTGGAACAACTCGTCGATGGTTCTCCTCGACCGCTGGCATTCTTCAACAAGAAACTGAAACCCGCCGAAACAAGATATAACACCTTTGATAGGGAAATCCTCGCCGTCTACCTCGCTGTGCGCCACTTCAGGCACATCCTGGAGGGCACACCCTTCACAATCGCGACGGACCATCAACCCCTCGTACACACTTTCACAAAATCGACAGACGCATGGTCCTCCCGACAACAACGTCATCTCGCAACAATCGCCGAATTCGGGTGCACCATACGCTACGTTCCAAGAAAGAAAAACCCAGTCGCGGACGCCCTTTCAAGGATTGAAATCGACACAATCCACCTGGGAATCGATTACGCCAATCTCGCATCCGAACAGCGCACCGACCAAGAAGCACAGGATCACCTGACGGGGCCATCCGTGCTCAAGATAACTGCAATTCCCCTCTGACCAGCAGGAGTAACTATCCTCTGCGACACCAGCACCGGCCGCCCACGCCCCTGGATATCGGCCTCCTGCAGAAGAAAAATATTCGACATCATCCATGAACTTTCACACCCCTCAGGACGCACCACTGCTCGCCTTCTGTCTGAAAAGTTCGTCTGGCAAGGAATCAAAAAGGACGCCCGGGAATGGGCGAAGACATGCATCAACTGCCAATCAAGCAAAATCAGCCGTCACACTGAATCGGGGGTAGGTGATTTTCCCCAACCAAAAAGAAGTTTCGGTCACATACACATCGACGTCTTGGGACCATTGCCGCCTTCCGGATCTGCTCGCTACCTGCTTACGATCATTGATCGCTCCACGAGGTGGTTGGAGGCATCGCCGATGACCGAAGCTACGACTCAAGCATGTCCCAAAGCCCTTTTGTCAAGCTGGAGAGCAGATTTGGCGTTCCTGACGACATCACGACAGACAGAGGCCCCGCCTTCCTCTCAGAAATATGGCTCGCTCAGGCAAACCTGATGGGGACGACACTCCACAGCACCACGGCATACAACCCCGCGGCAAATGGCATGGTCGAACGAACTCATCGCGCCCTCAAGGCGTCTCTGATGGCGAGCTGCACCGGCGGGGACTGGAAATCACGACTTCCTTGGGTACTTCTCGGCCTTCGTACCGCCCCACGCACAAATGGCGAGCCTTCGCCCGCCGAAAAGGTTTACGGGGAGGAGCTCGCAGTTCCCAGCAAATTCTTTCCCATATCAACCGACGACATGCCGCTGGATCATCTTAGGGACATCGCCAGGAAATTCAGGCCATGTCTCAAAACTTACCAGGACAGAACTAAGCATTTCAAGCCAAAGAACCTGGATGACTGCGGGTACGTTTTCGTCCGTGTCGACGCACATCGACAACCACTAACCAGACCTTATCGAGGCCCCTACCGAGTAATTAAGAAAACGACGAAAGCCTCTCTTCTCGTCGTGCATGGCCAAGAAGACTGGGTCTCAATAGACCGCGTAAAACCTGCGTTTCTCGAAGAGAGCGACACTGCCTCCGCCGGACCTGGCAGATCCAGAGTGCCACCTCAAAACAAGGCGCCCAATGAAAGAAAAGTCAACAAACGACGACGAGAGGAAGAGATCCTTACGCCGACCGCCGACGCGCCCCTCCGTTTAAAAACAAGAGGAACCCTCCGACGCCCGAAAAGATAGGAAGATTAATCATCAGCCCTCTACGCCGCCCGATGTCTTGTAGGGGGGGGGAGTACTTGTAAGGACACCGCTCCCTCCGTCGTCCAGAAATTCAACAAATTGTCTATTTATTTGAATTTTCCTTTCGCCACACCGTGGCTTCCTATATATATGTATTCCTCTCCCTCAGAGCTACAATTTGACATATGTATTATTTCATTACATGTTTCTGTTTACTTCCAATTTGTGTATTTGTTCATGTGAGAAAACACATATATTTTGGCGGGAAGTTCAAGCTGAATTGGCGCCTACGCCATGCTACCTTTCCGTCCGCACCCTGAGTGGGGTTTTCCCGAACAACAGGCATTCACCCGGATGAAGGATGCCCTTGCGTAAGTCACCACCCTGGCTTATTTCGACGACAAAGCGCCCCTGCGACAGACGACCGACGCCAGCAACGTCGCCTGTGGGGCTGTGCTGGAACAACTCGTCAATGGTTCTCCTCGACCGCTGGCATTCTTCAG
>NC_090730.1:48526944-48536944 GCF_036898095.1 Palaemon carinicauda
TTGTTACCCATAGTTCAGACTGTGTAGACCTCACTTTCACCTTTGCATTCAGCGGATATGGGAGGCTAGAATGCGACACTAGAAAACTAGGACTCTCTCTCTCTCTCTCTCTCTCTCTCTCTCTCTCTCTCTCTCTCTCTCTCTCTCTCTCTCTCTCTCTCTCTCCCTTTATGCCTGTGTCTCACCCTCCACATTTTATTCATCCAAATATAAACCGATCTTTAGTGTTCCTTATTTACCCTTAACGTTGCTCCTCCTTCCCCTCCCCTACCATCCCTTTCCAATGACGTCATAAAAGTAATAAATGGTCTCCCAATCGAGGGGGCGTTTCAAAAGAGCCACTGTGGATAACTCGGGTTCGGGGTCCTAGGCTGATTTTATGGCGACAGTTACTTTTTTCCTTTTTTCCTACATCGTTTTACTTATTTTGAACTTTTGGCTCTGTGTTTTACTATTTAATTTTCCGTGTTCTATTATCTCTTCCGTCAGAAGAGTAATTGATATTTTAGACAATTTTAATTGTTTCTCGGTCTTTTTTTTTTTTTTTTTTTTTTTTTTTTTCTGAAGATGACAAGTTGTGAGACGGCTTGGCGCCGGATACTTTTTTTTCTAAATTTTTTTGCGAAGAGCCAAATTGGAGAAAAAGTTTTTTACCGTTACCCATTATTCACAAGAGAAAGCTCCCGAGAAAGGAAGCGAAGAGTACTTGAACAAAAGACCTCCTTATTTGGTGATTCAGACTAAAAAAGTAAGTTTCCTTTGGTGATTTTTGTGAATAATATCAACCTCATGTTTTTCTCTGATATTTTCTAAAATATAAATCAGCTAATCTAGTGCAGTTGTAAAAGGACGAGATAATGTTCATTTTCTAGTCAAAGGAATAGAACACTTTCCTTTGTTGACTATGAACTTTTTATGTGAAAGGCTAAAGCTCCAAAAATAACTGAGAATCGTTTCTTTCTGTTGGTGATGGGTGACACCGTCACTAAGTTCATCAAATGCAGAAGTTAGTATAACTTCGATGACTTGAAGACTTTGAAAGAGAAGATGCATATTTTAACATTAATCAGGTTATCATTAGCATTATATTTCGCCAGTAAAAAACCAAAGAAAAGCACGAAAAACAACAATTCCAGCATTAACAAACTTATCCCTAATTACCACACACGAATTTTTGGCGGCAGTGAACACGCCCATAGCCGTTAGTTCTCCATTGGTCAAACGAGGTGTCATTTTCGTCACTCACCCGACCACTTTGTCACCAACCTTTAGGTTTTGACCGAGGTTTTGACCAGCACACTGGTAGAGTGACCGCTCAACGTGGCACCAGGTCCTCCAAGAATGACCCACTGACCGCCGAACACGAAACAATATTCCGTTGTCCCAGATGCAGGATGCCTCACGGAGACTTTCCATCACCGCACCTAGGTGTTAACCGGAGGCCTTACTGACCGACGGCACGGGCTGGTCGACCAAAAGACCCAAGGAGACGTGAGGGTTATTTTGTTTTGTAGTATTTGTGACAAGGAATTATTTCTGAATTTACAATGATTTGTGTTGCTTCTGAGCATTTAGTTAAATTATTCATATTTGAAAACCATATATGCATTTTGACCTTATTTGTCAAGAGAAGGAATTGGAATTTTTGCATTCAGAAAAATTCTATAGGTAATAGGGATACTAGACACTATCTATGTTTTCTAAGATCTATCTGGCCTTAGCAATCAGATGGTAAGTATACTTTTTATGGTGTCAAGATATACTATATCGTATAGAAAACCTAGTTATGTTCTTAACAATACAGTGATAAATAAGTAAAGTTTCCTTTGGCTCATTTTAAAAAGCTTAGTTTATCTTTGGTCGGATAGAATTGGGCCAGTTTCTCAACAAAGCGATGGGGAGGGGGGGGGGGGTGTTATATTGTAATAGGTAGCGGGAAGAAGGTAACACTTAAACTTAGCCTAACCTGAAAGACGATGGGCTGCGTAAATGTTCTTTATCAAACGCTGATTTATATACACGTATTCAGACAAGCATAGTTGAAAATTCTATATTTCTTTTTTATTTATTTTACATACGGTTTTTTTTTTTATAATTATTGTGACATATAGCTTATTACTCCTACACTTTGATGATATACAAAACATATTTTATATCAACATAAAGAAAATGTACGCATAAATTCGTACGGATTTGTTATATCATCATTCTCCAGAAGCACAGAGTCGTATTTTAAAAAGAATAATCGGTGAGTACCTCGAACTACTGAAAATTCAATATCCATACTTTTCACCAAACACGTCCAAATTTTATTTGCATATTGTCCAATCGTGAAGAGGAATAATTTCAGAACATAACAGCGAGGCTCGGAAAATCTTGAGGGTTGAGAGAGAAAAAAAAGAGAGAAAAAAAAAGAAACTTGTGAACGGATGTGTGTAATTTCGTTCCTCTGTATATTTGAGAATAAATAATTTTGACTCCAAAACACTTCGTTCTTATAGTTTCGCAGGAATTGTGTTCTTACCAGTAATAGAAAAGTGAGAAATATACCGTAGAATAATAATAATAATAATAATAATAATAATAATAATAATAATAATAATAATAATAATAATAATAGAAAAGCTTCTATGGATATATCCATAGAAATTTATTGTTGTTATACGCTTTAATAATGCTTTATTATACCAACGAGGAAAATGACAAAGAAACCAGGAAATATCAATACCTACAGAAGCCGTAATAATTATCCCAATAATCGCAACAGCAATTTCTACACTAATAAAGGGAGACAAATACTCTGTTTTATAGGTGTCCATCTTGTATCTCCCGCCCGTTTTGGAATATTGCATTGCCTCATATGGTGGTGTACTCTAAATATTACATTAAAGTTCTACGAAATTATTCTCTATTGAGATGGATATTGTGTGTCGCACACTTTCGAAGATTGAATGAGGGTATACTAATATTGCTCATGTGTTTGGACAAAATAGAATGGCGAGCAGGTGGATAAACTCTACGGAATATCTTCGTAATGTTCTGGTTATTCATTCGCAAACGAGATTGTTCGTTTATAATTAATTATATTGTTCATATTTAATTACACTTTCATCAATTAGAGGACTACCTAGGAATGTAAAATATATTATTAGGCTGCTATTTTTGTAGGCAATACACCTGTATTTCCATGTACTGGAAAATCCACAGAGAGGATTCAAAAAGTTAAATATTTAACATGTTTATTGATCTCTATAGCATAAGTTTTTAGTTAAAGGTAAAACTCTCTCTCTCTCTCTCTCTCTCTCTCTCTCTCTCTCTCTCTCTCTCTCTCTCTCTCTCTCTCTCTCTCTCTCTCATGCTTACACATATCCATATGAACCAATAGGTTAACAAATTGAAATTGGAACTGAATACTCGAGCAAACATAGAATACCGACATATATGTATATTTAGAATCATACGTACGTTTGACTCAACGTGAATTCCAATCTGCTTCAGTCAAGTCTCTGTGCAGCTTCGAATTCATTCCGCGAAGGAAGAGGAATGTTAGTTTATAAAACAATTCTCAATGTAAGTTCTAACACGGGTCTGTAGCTCAGCATAATACCCAGCTGGGCTTCGGTATTGGGAGGGGGGAGGGGGCGTCAAAAGATTAAAAGGAGGAAGTGGGCGTTGATAACATAGTCAGAAACGTTTGGTGTTAACAAACTAAGTTGTCTCTAATGAGTTGTTTGCTGTTCAAACGCCACGGGGGTATAGCAAATTAGAAAAATTTATAGAAGAGATCTAATAATTCTTCATCTTTTTTTTTTTTTTTTTTTTTTTTTTGCCAGGAGAAATAAATACGTTAGTATAGCTCGAAGTATCCCGTTATTTTTTCAGTGTGGACTGGATTTTTTTTTGCAATAGACTACTACTAAGGAATTATAAACGACCGTGAAAGTGGTTATACCAAAAAATTGGTGAATTAATTTCATTACGTTTCAATGATGTGTGTATTTAGTAGTGTGATAATGGGAACATTTATAAGTGTGTTAGAGTACAATATTATTATTACTTGCTAAGAAACAACACTAGTTACAAAAAAAATAGAACGCTATAAGCCCAGGGGCCACAGAAGGTAAAATAGCCCAGTGATGAAAGAGAACAAGGATAAAATAAAATATTTCAAGAACTGTTACAATATTAAAATAGAAAAATAATCTATATAAACTATAAAACCTTAACAAACCAAGAGGAAGAGCAATTATATAGAATCGTGTGCCCAAGTGTACCCTCAAGCAAGATAACTCTACTCCAAGAAAGTGGAAGACCATGGTAGAGAGGCTATGGCACTACACAACTAGAAAACAATGGTTTGATTTTGGAGTGTCGTTCTCCTAGAGGAGCTTCTTATCATATCTAAAGAGTCTCTTCTACCCTTATCAAGAGGAAATTAGTCACTGGCAATTACAGTGCAGTAGTCAACCCCTTCGGTTAAGAAGAATTGTTTGGTAATCTCAGTGTTGTCAGGTGTATTAGGACAGAGGAGAATCTGTAGAGAATAGGCAAGACTATTCGGTGTATGGGTAGGCAAAGGAAAAGTAAACTGTAACCAAAGACAAGGATCATCTTCATCTCCTACGCCTATTGACGAAGTGGGCCTAGATTAGATTTGGCCAGTCGTCTCTATCTTGAGCTTTTAATTCAATACTTCTCCGTTTATCATCTCCTACTTCGCACCTCATAGTCCTCAGCCATGTAGGCCTGGGTATTCCAACTCTTCTAGGGCCTTGTGCAGCCCAGCTAAAACGTTTGGTGAACTAATCTCTCTTTGGGAGTACGAAGAGCATGCCCAAACCATCTCCATCTACCCCTCATCATGACCTCATCCACATGTGGCACTCGAAAAATCTCTCTTATAGTTTTATTTATAATCCTGTCCTGTCATTTGACTCCCACTACCCTTTTGAGGGCTTTGTTCTCAAATATACTAAATCTTTTGAAGGTTGGTTCATTGTCATACCATGACTCACGTCCATATAGTAACACCGATCTCACTAGACCGATATATAGTCTGATTTTTATATATGATTTTAGGCGATTTGATCTCCAAATTTTACTTAACGTAGCCACGGTCTGATTTTCTTTTTCCAATCTTTCACTAAACTATAATTCTAATGACCCTGTATTGGAGATCATAGTTCCTAAATACTCAAATGATTCTACCTCATTAATCCTTTCTCCTTCCAAAGATATTTCATCTTCCATTGCATACTCTGTTCTCATCATCTATGTCTTTCTTCTATTTATCTTCATAATAGTACGATGAAAATAAGTTTATTTATTTACGACAAGATGTGTGATACATAAAGAGATTTAATGATGGTATATGATATGGAAGAAATGATGGTAACAGATAATAAAGATTAGGCTGAGAATTATCCTTACGCTATATGAAAAAAAAAATACATGTACAAATAATATAGATTTTTAGTTAAAATTTTCAATCATATTAGATATCCCTATCATTTACGGGTTATTTCATATAAATATCTCGAATATTCTCCTCTTATAATATGTATATAGGTAAACTTGTTTAGCATAATTGATTTCTTTTTAACATTAAATGATCATATGAATCTCGACCCACTTTGGTTTATTAAAAGAGTATCCTTATATCTAATCTATTTTTCGTTGTTGGTTTTTCTTCTGGTTTTCGTTAGGGATATATTAAGTGTTTAGACCTATATTAATGATTTAGTATCGACTATAGAAATGATCAGTCGTTAAACATCCAAGCTTCATCATCCCAATTATATTCTCAATAGCTTTTTTTTTTTTTTTTTTTTTTTTTTTTTTTTCTTTTTTTTTTTTTTTCATGCCATTCGGTTTCTAATTGCGATTCTGCAAGATTAATTTTACTTGTGTTGTCAGCATGTCTTCATTTGAATTAAAAATAATTTCTACTTTTCAAATGATATTTGCATATATATTTTCATTAATGTTTTTCAATGTTATATTCATGCTTATTGGTAGTCCTGAAGATATGATAATGAAAATCACGAAACGTCGGGATTAGTAATAAATGAATCTTAATTTCCGTGTACACATTGAAAATTATTAATTACTGGCTGCCACCACTTTCACCGATGATGAAGATATATATGTATATATATATATATATATATATATATATATATATATATATATATATATATGTATATAATCATATATATGTATATATACATATATATATATATATATATATATATATATATATATATATATATATATATATATGTAAATTATATACATATATGTATATATATATATACATTTATATATATATATATATATATATATATATATATATATATATATATATATATATATATATATATATATACGTGTGTGTATATATATATATATATATATATATATATATATATATATATATATATACGTGTGTGTGTATATATATATATATATATATATATATATATATATATATATATATATATATATATATATATATATATATATATATATATATATATTCTAATCCTAGTATGCAAAATATATGTTTTATACTGTGAGGTTACTGACCTTGTTAAGATTACTATGAGTCTCATAAATGGGAGGGCGCGATCACTGATCTCTGTTTTATGTGACGTGTACAAACTCTCATAAGGTGATGTGTCGAGATCGTATTGGTGATAGTATACTTCCATCACAGTAGAGAATTTAACAAAACAACAATTCAGCATATTGATAGAGAGTTAGTCAGTACCATTCAGGCGATCATTAGACAATGTACTCTACTGAGAGTATCGGCTGTAGACAGTGTATTGTTACGGGCCGAGAGAGGCTGTGACTAAGAAGGCAGGATGAAAGCAACTGAGTAACTTTATTACAGAACACCAGCTTATATTTATATCAAGCCCGGCCAAGAAGGACATAAAACATAAAAGGCAATTTCATGCTCAACCAAGAACCGTTTCTGTTAACAGTTACCGGTAAGAACAACAGATATTTTCATTCAGGTCGCTGTCAGTGCGAGGGGAGAGCGAAGATACAAAGGATAATATATATAAATAAAAAAGAAATGTCGTTACTATGTACGATCTTGTGAGACATGGTTGGTACATGGCTCCCCCCCCTTAAAAATTACACACTCTACATGTTAAATAGGGCGCCCTGATCTAGAGAGGTGAACTATAGGCGGGTCATCTAGCAGGAGATAAGCAGGTTTTACACGATCAATAGAGACCCAGTCTTCTTTACCACGAATGTTTAGTAGGAATGCTTTCGAACTGCATCGGATCACAAGGAAAGAGCCCGTGTAAGGGGGCATTAGCAGTGGCTTGCTAGTGTCGTTGCGTAGTTAGACGTGTGTTACAGAGTGAAATTCTGTCGGTATGTGATGTTTTGCTGGGGGTTTATAAGTCTGGTGTCATGGAGTAAATTTTCTCACGACTTGACGTATGCGTTAGAGGAGGTTACAGAAGGAAAAAATTCGGAAGGGACGACCAACGGGTCGTCATAGATCATTTCAGCTGCCGAGACGTCCAGGGCGTCTTTAGGAGTGATCTTTAGTCCCAGGAGGACCCAGGGAAGCGGAGTAAACCAATTGGAATTCTTGCAGCGGGACATTAAAGCTTCATTGAGGGTGGGATGAAAACTTTCAACCAATCTATTGGCACCGGGGTTGTAGGCAGTTGTCTGATGTAGGATGATGCCCAGGAGATTCTGTAATGATGTCCATAATTGAAAGGTGAAAGTGGTACTCCTGTCAGAAGTAATATGCTCAGGATACCAAATCTTGCAATCCATCCTGAGAGTAAGGCAGATGTACATGAGGCAGATGTTGCAGTTTCCATGGGAATGGCTGTAGTTCATTGACTGGAACGGTTGATGGCGGTAAACAGGTAACGGTTTCCTTGTGATGTGGGTAGGGGGCCTACAACGTCGACGTGAATGTGGGCGAGACGACGCTGAGGTTGAGGAAAGGTGCCCACTCCTGAATCTGTGTGTCGATGTACTTTGGAAGTTTGGCAAGAAGTACAGGCGTGGACCCAATCCTTAGCATCCTTGGAAATGCCGTGCCAAATGAACTTCGTCTTCAGCAGCTGTGTAGTAGAACGGCACGAGGGATGTGAAAGGCCGTGAATGAAATCAAACACCTGTCGGCACATGGCAGCAGGAATCCAAGGTCACGGTCTACTAGTACTGACGTCACAGAGGAGCTTGGTGTTGGAGTCGTTGAGGGGGATGTCTTCCCAACGGAGGGATGTGCAGGATGTCCTACATGCTTGATACTCTGGATCCTGTCGTTGGGCTTCAGGCAAGGCGTTGTAATGCAATCCCAGTTGAACGACAGCCAACGTGTTTCTTGACAGGGCATCGGCAATGGGATTCATTTTCCCAAGGGCGTGTTGAAGGGTGCAATTTTATTCAGTTATGGCGGAGAGATGTCGGCGTTGATGGGCGCACCAGTCATCAGACTGTCGAGTGAAGATGTGCACCAGAGGCATATGGTCTGTGCGAATGACGAAGGGCATACTTTCTAAGAAATGGCGAAAGTGACGGACAACCAAGTGCACTGCCAGCAGTTCGCCTTGGATAGTTTTCTGACGAAGAAGGCCAACGGGTGGGGCATACCGTTGACCACCTGTTCATGTACTGTACCAATTGCGACGTCGCTGGCATCAGAGAGAAGCAGAGGGGCATGTGGGATAGGAAAAGTGAGAGCAGCAGCGGTTGATAGGGCATTCTTTTCATTGCATAATGCTGCTTCATGAAGCTGACCCTACTTCAGGTCTTTTGGCTTGCCCTCAAGGGAGGCGTAGAGGGGAGCAAGAGTGGCGGCAATGGCTGGCAGAAAACGGTGATAATAGTTGATGTTGCCAAAGAATTCCTGCAGCGCTTTGACGGTCGAAGGCATGGGGAAGTTCTGAACGGCTGTTATCTTCTCAGGGAGGGGATGGAATCCTTCAGGAGTGATGCAGTGCCCTAAGAACGACACTTCATTGGCGCCAAGGGTACACTTGTCGTACCGGACTCCAAGGCCGTTTTGTTGCAGGCGGTAGAGCACGATGCGCAGATGACTGAGGTGTTCCTCGTGTGAGGAAGAGAAAACAAGTATGTCGTCCATATAACATACACAGAAGGGGAGGTCCCCTAAGAGGCCATATATGGGACGTTGAAAAGTAGCCCTAGCATTACGAAGGCCAAAACAGGAGTATTTGAAGGTGTATATACCAAACGGAGTGGTGATAGCGGTCTTGGGGATGTCTTCTGGGTTCATAGGCATCTGATAATACCCCTTCAGGAGGTCGAGCGTGGAGAAAACCTTCGCTTTGTGCAGGTAGGAGGTCGGCAATGTTTGGGAGGGGGTAGTGCTCTAGTTCTGTTTGCATGTTCAGGCACCTGTAATCCCCGCAGAGACGGAAGGAACCGTCTTTCTTCAGAACGATGTGTAAGGGTGATGACCATGGGCTGGAGGCCTTTTGGCAAAGGCCCATTTCCTCCATTTCGGCGAACGTCTGTTTGGCGGCTGCCAATTGATCCGGTGTCAGACGTCTGAATTTTGCAAAGACTGGGGGTCCCGTCGTCTTGATATGGTGATAAATACTGTGCTTGGCAGGAGCCATGGCAGTTTGGCGAGGTTCTGGCCGGAAAACGTCCGGGTATGACGGGAGGAGGTGGGCGTAGGCATTAGTGGGTGCGCTGATGTGGAGAGCGAGGTTAGAGGGGCCGGGTTGAAGAAGTGTCGACAAGTACGAGTCTGCGTTAACCAATCATTGGTGGGCGACATCGACCAGAAGGTGGATATGAGAGAGGAAATCTGCACCGAGGATTGGCAATTTGACGTCAGCAACGAGAAATTTACAATTTAATTTACCGTTTCCGAACGATAATGTGAGGTTCTTGTAACCGTAGGGGGGTATCGCAGATCCGTTGGCCGCTACTAGGTGGACGTCGGCAGTTGTAGGCAGACTACGTCTTGTCCAGAAGA
>NC_090730.1:48544444-48549444 GCF_036898095.1 Palaemon carinicauda
TATTTCTTGAAATTCTTATTTAATGGTTTAAAGACTGGTTCAGGTAAATGAGTTGAATAATTACTACGTAGAATTAATAGCATTATAAATCCTACTTTTAATGTAAAAGAACATTTCAAGGAATTTAACTTTAGATTTTCTTCTGTTAACAAAATCGAGTATTCGATCACCCTATTCCCTTTGTTATTTTTAGCATATTTTGCATTCTAACCCGATTATTAGATGCATTTCAAATGAATATAGTCTGTTTCTTTATTTTACCCTAATAACACCCATTTATCTAATATAATTTTAATTCATTTAACTTTTATAAAAAGTTCAGTTAATTTATTATACAGCAATAAATCTAAAGATATCAAACTTATGTTACATAGAGTCTCTTCTTATCAAAAGCTATAATCCTATCTCTTCGTATCAATAACGTAGTAATGATTAAATTTCATTAAACACTCTACGGCATCATCATGCATAATTTCAATTTAGTGGCGTGAAACATTTTTAACGGTATTAAATATTCCACCATAAAATGGGCCCTTGACCTGAAAGCTTTTCCACTTTACATTTAAAAACCTAATCAAGGTTGGTATCTATAGCTCATAGCTTTCATATGCATTTGTCTTGAATTGAGAAATTTGCAAAATTTGATTTAAAGAATAGAATGATCCAAAAAAGACAACTCTGAATCACAGATTATCAGACAGTAACCTTTATAACCGAGCAGAATATGCTTGAGTAAGATGTCCAAAGACTTTTAGCTCATAGTAGCTTATACAGCTCCTCTTAGGGTCATATACCAGGGCTCAATCAGAGACCGTAACACTTTAGTAATATATTCATTCTAGGCTGAAATACTCACACGAACGTTTATTCATAGATATATAAAAATCAACCATATAGTTACATTGAGTAATAAAAAGGTTCTGTAAGAAACATAGTGATATAACACTAGAAAATGATATGTATTAATGAGAATTTCGGATAGCTATATGTCAGAAAGTCAAGCAAAATTGAAAAATTGTCTTAATTAAATAGTTGAAACTTTGAAATGAGAATATGTTTATATTCCAAGACGACGGAGAAAGACTTTAGTATATTGCTTATAAAAATAATAATTTCAAATTGACTTTCTATTATATCAATCTAACATATAGATAGAAGAGTTGAGACAAATTACATTCTTATATATATATATATATATATATATATATATATATATATATATATATATATATATATATATGTGTGTGTGTGTGTGTGTGTGTGTGTATATGTATGTAGATTTTAGTATTGGCATTGAATTGTGTATTGTTAAATGGACATTGCCAATGCCATGATAATGACATCGCTAATCCAAATCTATGCATTAAGATCTACATTGTCAATGTCTAGATTTTTGCATTAACAGTGATTTGTATATTGTTGAATGGACATTACCATTCCAAATCTTTACATTATGTTCTGGATTGGCACTCTCCTGATCTCTGCATTGGCAGTGATCTAGTTAAATGGTCACTACCAAGGACATTGGAAATCTAGACATGATCAATCCAGATCTTTGCACTGGCATGTGTTTTTATCAGTCAAAACTGAAGAGAACTGCTGTAATATTTACACACTTATGGTATTCTTTTGAGCAGTTGCAAACTTTGCAGTCTGTCTCAGCAATATATGTGAATACATGGGAAACACAGGAGAACAAAATAATATATTGCTGTACTTTTGCGTTGCTTGAACTTGTGTGAATAAAAAAAATTATTGTGAAGTATACTTTTTTTTAGATTGTTGTGGCCGTATTCACCAACGGAAAAAGACTTTCTATAAAGAGTGAAAACTATCTTAAAATATTTTGCTAAAAAAATTTGTACTGTTTTACGATATATGTTAAAATTGCTTTAGTTTATATTGTAGTGTCTTCTTTTCGTATATTTTTATAGAGATGAAATGTTTTATGTTTTTTTTTTTCGTAGATAAGAAGTAAGGTTTGTTTAAGTGAATTGGTTACATCAATTATTGGTTTAGTAAGTTTAGGTAAATATCACTTATTTTGATCAGATTTGATTGTAAAAATGGGCATTACAGCAGATCTAATAAATGGTATTATGTTAGTTTGAAGTAATATTTAATGTAAAACTATGATTGTACAGTATGTGTGTGTAAATAATTTTAACAGGTAAATAATAAGCAAAAGTCTGTTTGATTCTAGTCCACAGAATCACCAAAGTCCATCACATATTTCAATTCCCATGGTTTCCCTAAGGCATTATGGTGAGGTGATCCAATGCATTACGTGACTTGCATTACATTTCCCCTTTTTGTGACCCCAACTCTAGTTTTGTTATATAGGGTGCTGTATCCAAGCATGGACTGTTGACCTGTTTGGATATCGAATAACAACATTATGTTTCACGGGGTTGTCCCTGTAAATACTGAAGAGAACTTATGAAATATGTACCCATTTATGATGTCTTTTTAAAGGGTTGCAAACTCTGCTGAAAGTTTCAACAGGCTTAGAGTGATAGGATTTTGTCTGCATAAAGGCTGTGTCAGTAGGGAGTAATGACAATAGTTTCTACCAGGAAGTTCACATTAGATCCTCACCCATGCAACAAGAAGTGATCAGTTAATGGGTAGGCCACCAGCACAAGTGATGGCCTACTTGAATGTTATTATTTTTTTTTTTTCACATTGTCATTCTGTAGGATATTTCTTAGCACCAGACCCAAATCTGGAGTGGTAGTAGCACAACTGAGGCTGAGGTGAGTCATCCAGTGGTTGTTAAGGCAGCATTTGTCGGTGTTGGTTGGCTTTATCACTACACAGCCATGTCACGAGGTAGGCGACAATGTCCTAAACCTAAAGTATTAACCTCAACTTCAGTCAGTTTTAAATGATTTTCCCCTTCATCAGAAATGGAGATCTTGATGGAGTTCTTAACGGTGGGGAAGTGGCAGTCCATAATGATGTAGTTCGTAAGTTGGCGAGGGCACCAGCCACCCATTGAGAAGCTACCATCAGAGTGTTTTTAAATCCTTGGATTGGCCAGATAGTATTAGTTTGGAATCCACTCTCTGGTTACGGCTCAATTTTTTTCATTTCTGTACTCATACACCGAATAGTTTAGCCTATTGTTTTCAAATTCTCCTCTGTCCTCATACACCTGACAACACAGAAATTACCCAACAGTTCATCACTCAAGGGGTTAACTACTGCAATGCAATTTTTCAGTGGCTACTTTATTCTTGTTAAGAATAGAAGAGACTCTTCATATATGGTAAGTAGCCCCTCTAGGAGAGGGACAATCCAAAATCACACCATTGTTCTCTATTCGTGGGTAGTGCCATAGACTCTGTACTAATGTCTTCCAATGTCTTGGATTAGAGTTCTGTTGCTTAAGGGTACACTTGAGCATGCTATTTCTATCTTGTTATTCTTCTTGATTTTTTATGATTTCTTTTATACAAATTAGGTTATATATGATAGATCTAATTTAAGGATGTGAATAATCTTAGAATATTTTATTTTGAGTGTTATTACAATTATCTACTTCCTTGTCTCCCTTCCTCACTTGGGTATTTTTTGTGTAGTAGCCCTTGGGCGTACAGCATCATGCATATCCAACTAGGGTTGTAGCTTAGCTAATAATAATAATAATAATAATAATAATAATAATAATAATAATAATAATAATAATAATAATAATAATACAGTAGACTCTAGTCTTAAGGGTTCATTGGTAAGATGCTGATATCGGAAAGGGTGTTTTGTACAGGTACTGGCACGCCTCCTACTTGTCGATTTTACTCAATTCTGTCCTCTTTTTTTTTCCAGGAATTTTGAGGTGATCCAGTGTTGTGGGTGACTTTAATTAAATTCTTTTTTATCCACCCACCCCCCAGAGATGAATGGTTTGTTACCAAGCATAGATTGTTGACCTGTTTGGATGTCGAAACACAACATGAAGTTTCATGTTTTTGTGCCAGTAAATACTGAAGAGAATGATTAAATATGTTCAAATATACAGTATGATTTCCTTTTAAACTGTTTGAAACTCTGCTGGGTGTTTCTGCAATGCATGTAATTGAGTTGGAAACGCAGGTGATGAATTTGATACGGTATTGTATTTATATTAATATTATACGGTGCTAGCTTTTTTAATGATTGAGTAAAATGGAAATTATTGTAAATTGTTCTATTCGGGAGATTTATATAGACTTATTTGCCAATGGAATAAGACTTTTCACAATGAGTGAAAACAACCATATGATATTTTGATAAAATATAGAATTGTGTTCTGATATTATATGTTTTGATATAATTATACTATGATTGCTCGTGTTTATGATGTTAGCGTCTTTCTCTCGGTTATCTATACTTAGATATATATTCTGATTGTGAATTTAGTATTAATTAGCAGGCGATTTAGCAAATGTTATGTTATACCGTAACGATGTGAATATTATTTTTTGTGAGATGTCGAACGTTTTTCATAATTCTTATCATAGAACATGGGACATAAGAGAAGGATAAAGAGATAATGAGTGCGATGACCAAGTAACTGAAAGAGTAAACACATAGTTTGTGCTATGATTTTTTTTTCTTTTCACCGTTCATCTTGTATCATTGTCCAGGTGAAATAAAGTTCAAGATGAGGCAGAGGATTAATGTGAGTGAGAAAATGAGGAAGATTATGTTCTCGTCGAGTCTGTATGTACCTCTTCGTGTCTTTATAAGAGAGAGAGAGAGAGAGAGAGAGAGAGAGAGAGAGAGAGAGAGAGTGATGATTTCACACATAAAAAAGCATTTGTAAGAATATCTGCCCCTATCAAACTGTTAGTAATTTAGTCGTAACATTGTTTCCAGGCTTATTTCAAAAGATAGTATTCATGATGAAATTGTTTTTTTTAAATAGATACAGTTCCTATAGGATAGAATTTCTCTGACCCTCGTAACCTATTTCCATCTTGTTCTGAGCACATGAGAACCAAGGATCTGTTTGACTA
>NC_090730.1:48556944-48571944 GCF_036898095.1 Palaemon carinicauda
AGATTCTGTAAGAGATATGGTGATATAACAAAAGAAAATAATATGCATTGATGTGAGTTTCGGATGGAAAACCAACAAATTTGTAAAACTTTGTTTTAATTAAGTAGTTGAAACTTTGCAATGAAAATATGTTTATATTCCAGGAAGATGGAGAAAGATATTAATATCTTTCTTATAAGAATAAGAATTTCAAAATAACTTTCTATTATCCATATATAGCATTTAGAGAGAAGAGTCCAGACAAATTACATTCTTACACACACACACACACATATAAATGAATATATATATATATATATATATATCTATATCTATATCTATATCTATATATATATATATATATATATATAGATATAGATATATATATAGATATAGATATATATATATATATATATATATAGATTTTAGTATTAGCAATGAGCTGTATATTGTTAAATGGACATTACCAATGCAACGATAATGACATTGCTAAGCCAAATCTATGCATTAAGATATAGATTGGTAATGTCCAGATTTTTGCATTGACAGTGAGTTGTATATTGTTGTATGGACATTACCAATCCAAATCTTCGCATTATGATCTGGATTGGCAATGTCCAGATCTCTGCAATGGCAGTGATATAGTTAAATGGTCACTACCAAGGACTTTAAAAATCTGAACATTATCTATTTAGATGTTTACATTGGTATGTGTTTTTATAACCCAAGACTGCAGAGAACTGCTGCAATAATTACACACGTATGATATTTGATACTGTTTTGAGCAGTTGCAAATTTTGCAGGGTGTCTCAGCAATATATGTGGATGCATGGAAAACACACGAACACAAATTAATATAGTGCTGTACTTGTACAATGCTTGAACTTGTAATGTGTGAGTAAAAAAAAATTCGGGAAGTATATATATATATATATATATATATATTTTTTTTTTGCGATTGATATAGCTGTATTCACCAGTGGAATAAGACTTTCTGTAAAGAATAAAACTATCTTATAATATTTTGCTAAAAACAAAGCGTACTGTATTACGATATATGTTATAATTGCTTCAGTTTATATTGTAGTGTCTTCTTTTGGTATATTTATATACAGATGAAAGGTGTTATGATTTTTTTGTAGATAAGTAGTAAGTTTTCTTCAAGTGAATTGGCAATATCAATTGGTTTAGGAAGTTTAGGTAGATATCAATTTTTTTATCAGATTTGATTGTAAAAATGGGCGTTACAGCTGATCTATGAAATGGTATTATGTTAGTTTAAAGTAATATTTAATGTAAAACTATGTCTATACAGTATGTGATTGTATATATGTGTAAATAAATTTTTGGGGTTAATAATAAGCAAAAGTCTGTTTAACTCTTGCCCACAAAACCACCAAAGTGCGTCACATATTTTAGTTCCCATCGTTACTCATGGTTTCCCTAATGCATTATGCTGAGGTGATCCAATGCAGTAGGTGACTTCCATTACATTTCCCCTTTTTGTGACCCCAACTTTAGTTGGGTAATATAGGGTGCTGTGTCCAAGCATCGACTGTTGACCTGTTTGGATATCGAATAACAACGTTAAGTTTTATGTGGTTGTCCCGGTCGATACTGAAGAGAACATATGATATATGTACCCATTTATGATTTCCTTTTAAAAGGTTGCAAACTCTGCTGAATTTTTCAACTGGCTTAGAATGACAGGATCGTGTCTGCATTGAGAATGTGTCAGTAGGGAGTAAAAGACACTAGTTTCTACCAGGAAGTTTACATTAGATCCTCACCCATGCAACAAGAAGTGACCACTTAATGGGCCTACTTGCAGTTTATTTTGTTTTGTTTTTCGCATTGTCATCCTGTAGGATATTTCTTAGCACCAGACCCAAATCTGGAGCAGTAGTAGCACAACTGAGGCTGAGGTGAGTCATCCAGTTGTTGTTAAGGGTGGTATTTGGGTCGTAAGCTTAAGGCAGCATTTGTCGGTGTTGAGTGGCTTTGTCACTACTAAGTCATGTCACGAGGTAGGTGTTAATGCCCTAAACCTAAAGCATTAACCTCAACTTCAGTCAGTTTTAAATGATTTTCCCCTTCATCAGAAATGGATATATTGATGGAGTTCTTGACGGTGGGGAAGTGGCAGTCCATATTGGTAGTTCGTAAGTTGGCCAGGGCACCAGCTACCCATTGAGATTCGACCGTCAGAGGGTTTTTGAATCCTTTGATTTGCCAGACAGTACTAGATTGGAACCCCCTCTCTGGTTACGGCTCATTTTTTTATTTGTGCACTCATACACCGAATAGTTTAGCCCATTCTTTTCAAATTCTCCTCTGTCCTCATACACCTGACACCACAAAGATTACCAAACAGTTCATCACGCAAGGGATTAACTACTGCAATACGGATTTTCAGTGGCCACTTTAGTCCTGGTAAGAATAGAAGAGACTCTTCAGACATGGTAAGTAGCTCATCTAGGAGAAGGACTATCCAAAATCAAACCATTGTTTTCTATTCCTGGGTAGTGCCATAGCCTCTGTACTATGGTCTTGCAATATCTTGGATTAGTGTTCTCTTGCTTAAGCGTACACTTAAGCATGCTATTTCTATCTTTTTCTCTTCTTGCTTTTATGATTTTTTTTTATACAGATTAGCTTATATGATAGATCTAATTTAAGGTTGTGAATGATCTTAGACTATTTTATTTTGATTGTTATTACTATTCATGTAGATTATTTACTTCATTGTTTCCCTTCCTCAATTGGGTATTTTTCGTGTTGTAGCCCTTGGGCTTATAGCATCATGCTTATCCAAATAGGGTTTTAGCTTAGCTAATAATAATAATAATAATAATAATAATAATAATAATAATAATAATAATAATAATAATAATAATAATAATAATAATAATAATAATAATAATAACAGCCTCTAGTCTTCAGGCTGCATTGGTAAGGTGTTGATATCCGTAGGGGTGTTTTGTACAGGTTCTGGCAGTCCTACTATCTTTCGACTTTACACAATTCTGTCCTTTTTTTTTCAGGAATATTGAGGTGATCCAGTGTTGTGGGTGACTTCTATTAGATTTTTTTTTTATCCCCCCAGTGATAAATGGTTTGTTCCCAAGCATAGATTGTTGACCTGTTTGGATGTCGAAACACAACAGGAAGTTTCATGTTTTTGTGCCAGTAAATACTGAAGAGAATTATTAAATATGTGCACATATACAGTATGATTTCCTTTTAAACGGTTTGAAGCTCTGCTGGGTGTTTCATCAATGCATGTAATTGAGTTGGAAACGCAGGTGATGAATTTGATACGGTATTGTATTTATATCAATATTATACGGTGCTAGAAATTTTAATGATTGAATAAAATGGAAATAATTGTAAATTGTTCTATTCGGGAGATTTATATAGACTAATTTTCCAATGGAATAAGACTTTTAGAATGAGTGAAAACAACCATATGATATTTTGATAAAATATAGAATTATGTTCTAATATTATATGTTATGATATAATTATACTATGATTGCTCGTGTTTATGATGTTAGCGTCTTTCTCTCGTTTATCTATACTTAGATGTAAAGTATTAAGATCGGTTTGTAGATAAATAAGACATTTAAGGGACAGTTTACTGAGAAGTGTATTGGAAATATTAATTTGTTTGGTTAGTCTAGGTAAATATTGGGCTGCTTTTTCATAAGCTTTGTCTGATAAATGCAGGTTGAAGCTGATCATTAAAATAGGATTTAGGTAAATTTAAACTAATATTTCTGTCAAAGCTGTATTTATTTGATATTATGTATATGTGTAGATAGTCTGATAATGTAGAAATATGAATAAATGTGTTTTAATCTGGTCCATGGAATCTCGAAGTTAACCCCAAAGGACATCATGATTAACGCGGTGAAAGGCAGCATTAACCTCAAGGCCAATCTTACAGCCCTCCAGATCACAATCAAGGGATTTTTGTACAACATTGGAAATTGCAAAAAGAGCATTACATGCTCTAAGATCTTTGAGGAAGAAAAACCATGAACTGGTATGCTACTAGGGAACGGTTAATTATCTTTCAAAATTTATGTCAACATTTATATTAATTTTGTTAATGTACTTATTTTACGGAATTTTCTTATTTTATTCAGAAATGCATTTGATTAACTTTGATATGCAATAAAATATAGGTACCCGTTCATTTTTAGGATGTAGGCCTTTGTATCAAACACTCTTTTATCATTATCTGCTGATATGATAAGTGTCAATCTACACGTAGAAAAATTACTCAAGTTAATCAAGTACCCATATCACAAAAAACGAAATATGTTAACAGAGTAAAACAAAATTAGGCTGTAGGAATGGTATCCAAAGATAAAACAAAGAAGATTCTTACCACAAGAATGGTTATTTCATTTATTATTAATTGCATTCAAGCAATAAAATTGTTTGCGAGACTTGAAAGAGGAAGTGTAATACCCGTACATTTTATAACAGAATCCTGCTTTTCCAACTGGGGTTGTAGCTTAGCAAGTAATAATAATAATAATAATAATAATAATAATAATAATAATAATAATAATAATAATAATAATAATAATAATAATAATAATAATAATAATAATAATAATAATAATAATAATATTGTTTGCAAGAACTGAAAAATGAAGTGTATTGGCCGTATATTTGATCATATAACAAGAACAGGGTGAAGTATGGAATCAACTGGGTCCAGCTTAAAATCCGTCTACAGGTGTCGTGATTGGCAGACACCTTCTCATGGCTGATTTATTTAAACAACAATACTAGTATAAAATCGATTATAAGTGTTATTATCCTTATCTTTATAGTGTTATTAATTATGATTATATCATAATTAATTATAACTACTCTTATTATCATTTATTACAACTGTTATTAATAATCATTACTATAAATAATTGAAAAGAAAATATTATCTTTACTATAATGATTATAATTACAATTACTATTATTACCAAAATTATTACACTATAATTATAATTATACCTTTACTAAAGTTATTTATAATCAATACTATCATTGTTGCTACTATTATTATTACAATTATTCCATTATATTAATATTGCTTTATTACTACTATGGCCGATTATTATTATTATTATTATTATTATTATTATTATTATTATTATTATTATTATTATTATTATTATTATTAATAGTAGTAGTGATAATAGTGGCCGTGGTATTATATGGTCAAATTCTTACTTTCGAAAATAGAGAAACTTGATCACATCTTCAATGCAGTAAATGTATTTAAAACGCATAAAATACGTGAAAAAGAAAGAACAACAAAGATCTAAACTTCAGATAATAGATACTGAAGTGTAACGCTCGGAGATAAATGAACTTGAATGGCTGAAATTTTGCAAAGTGGCAGAGAATAATTATGGAAACAGGTGGTTCTGTTTTCTCCTGTTTAAAACTGTGTTAGTATTTTTTAAAAGGTTTTGAGTGTTGTGTATTATTCACTCTTGTAATTTATAAAAAAAAAAAAACTTTTGAATGAATGAGTAAATGACTTCTGGAGGAATTTTAATTTAATATGAATAATTCGTAATAGCTTTTACATAGTATTACTTTTAACGTGCATTGGCATTGAACAAATAGCTATTCATTGATAAAAATACGGTAGCTAACAACATGAATGACTATAGATGAAGAAATAGCCTCATATATTGTTTGTCTCTCATTGATTTCTTTTTACATTATGATTTACGGTTGTTACAGCAAATTAGATTAGTCTCTTTTTTAAAGTTCATAGATTATTATCCTCATAACGCCATTTGTAATATAAATAATGAAATTTCAGTCATCCAACTTTATGCTTCATGTTACTTTAACCCAAATTCATTATATTCCTATCACATGTAGAGCAAAAATCCTAAAGTTCCATTCCTACGACGGGCAAATAGACGGCTGGCAATCAGTGTTAGGCCCAGACCACACTATCGGGCATGTTCGACGGGTAAACAGTGATACCAGATCCCGTGACATTAGACATGCTAGGGTTGTGTGGCAGAATCCAGATTACAGCAAGGACGTATCTCTCTTATGAATGCCAGGTAGCTGCTGAAACGAATTCATTTTCGAGTTGGGATCATTGAATAGCGTATTCATAACGCAATATAATATCATCATAGTGCAATGTTTAATGATCCCTTCATGAATGTTGCTTATAAATAACAATATGACATAAGAACACAATTTACTCTCCTAGAAGAAACGATTACTCTGTTTGTGAAAGGGATTAGTCGGTTCTTGGAAACAAATTATATATTGTGATTGTGAATATAGTATCAATTAGCAGGCGATTTAGCAAATGTTATATTATACCGTAACGATGTGAATATTACTTTTTGTGAGATGTCAAACGTTTTTCATAAATCTTATCATAGAAAATGGGACATAAGAGGAGGATAAAGAGATAATGAGTGCGATGACCAAGTAACTGAAAAAAATAAACACATAGTTTGTGCTATGATTTTTTCTTTTCACCGTTCATCTTGTATCATTATCCAGGTGAAATAAAGAGAGAGAGAGAGAGAGAGAGAGAGAGAGAGAGAGAGAGAGAGAGAGAGAGAGAGAGAGAGAGAGAGAGACAGAGAGAGAGAGAGAGAGAGAGAGAGAGAGAGAGAGAGAGAGAGAGAGAGAGAGAGAGAGAGAGAGAGAGTGAGTGATGATTTCACACATGAAAAAAGGTTTTAAAAGAATATCTGCCTCTATTAAACTGTTAGTAATTTAGTCGTAACATTGTTTCCAGGCTTATTTCAAAAGATAGTATTCGTGATTTAAAAAAAAAGTCTTAAATAGATACACTTCCTATAGGATAGAATTTCTCTGACCCTCGTTACCTCTTTCCATTTTGTCCTTAGCACATGAGAACTGTGACAGTGCCGAGTGAGGGTTGTGAACTCAAAGGCAGGATGCAATCAACTGAGTTTTATTAAGGAACATTCTTCTTTATATACAAAACCGGAGACATGATCATTCAGGTTCTTTTTAGTGCGAGGGAAGAGCGCATATACAAGCATAATATATACAAAATAATTATGTACAATTGTGTGACACACGGTTGGTACATGGCTCCTTCCCTAAAAATGACATACTGTACATGTTAAATAGGGCGCCCTGATCTAGAGAGGCGAACTGCAGGCGGGTCATCTGGCAGAAGATAAGCAGGTTTTAGACGATCAATGGAGACCCAGTCTTCTTTGCCCCGAATGTTTAGTAGGAATGCTTTCGGACTGCGTCGGATCATAAGGAAAGGGCCCGTGTAAGTGGGCGTTAGTGGTGGCTTGCTAGTGTCGTTGTGCAGGAAGACGTGCGTTGCAGAGTGCAAGTCCGTTGGTATGTGATGCTTCGCTGGGGGCTTGTAAGTCTGGCGGCACGGAGTAAATTTTCCCACGACGTGACGTATGCGCTGGATATCGTCGGAGGAGGTCGTAGAAGAAAAAAATTCGGCAGGGACGACCAACGGGTTACCATACACCATTTCAGCTGCCGAGACGTCGAGGGCGTCTTTAGGAGTGGTCCTTAGTCCCAGGAGGACCCAGGGAAGCTGAGTAAACAAGTTGCAATCCTTGCAGCGGGACATCAAAGCTGCTTTGAGGGTGCGATGAAAACATTCAACCATTCCATTGGCAGCGGGGTTGTAGGCCGTTGTCTGATGTAGGGTGATGCGCAGGAGACTCGCTAATGTCGTCCACAATTGAGAGGTGAAAGTGGTTCCCCTGTCAGAAGTAATATGCTTAGGGATACCGAATCTTGAAATCCATCCAGAGAGTAAGGCAGATGTACATGAGGCGGACATTGAAGTTTCCATGGGAATGGCTTCAGGCCGACGAGTGGAGCGGTCGATGACGGTAAACAGGTAACGATGTCCTTGTGATGTGGGTAGGGGGCCTACAACGTCGACGTGAATATGTGCGAAACGACGCTGAGGTTGAGGATAGGTGCCCACTCCTGAATCCGTGTGTCGATGTACTTTGGAAGTTTGGCAAGAAGTACAGGCCGGGACCCAATCCTTAGCATCCTTAGAAATGCCGTGCCAAATGAACTTTGCCTTCAGCAGCTGTGCAGTAGAACGGCACGAGGGATGTGAAAGGCTGGGAATGAAATCAAACACCTGTCGGAGCATGGGAGCAGGAATCCAAGGTCGCGGTCTACCAGTACTGACGTCACAGAGGAGGGTGGTGTTGGAGTCTTCGAGGGGAAAATCTTCCCAACGGAGGGATGTGCAGGATGTCCTACAAGCTTGATACTCTGGATCCTGTCGTTGGGCTTCAGCCAGGGCGTTGTAATCCAATCCCAGTTGAACGGCAGCCAACGTGTTTCTTGACATGGCATCGGCAACGGGATTCATTTTCCCAGGGACGTATTGGAGGGTGCAATTGTATTCAGCCACGGCGGAGAGATGTCGGCGTTGACGGGCGGACCAGGCGTCAGACTGTCGAGTGAAGGCGTGCACCAGAGGCATGTGGTCTGTGCGAATGACGAAGGGTGTACCTTCTAAGAAATGGCGAAAGTGACGACAGCCAAGTGCACCGCCAGCAATTCTCGATCGAAGGTAGAATAACCCGATTCTGCCTTGGACAGTTTTCTGCTGAAGAAGGCCAATGGGCGGGGCGAGCCTTTGACCACCTGCTCGAGTACTGCACCAATAGCGACGTCGCTGGCATCGGTGGAGAGAAGAGTGAGAGCCGCAGCAGTTGATAGGGCCTTCTTTGCATTGCAGAAGGCTACTTCTTGAAGGGTACCCCACTTCAGGTCCTTTGGCTTGCCCTTGAGGGAGGCATAGAGGGGAGCAAGAGTGGCGGCAATGGCTGGCAGAAAACGGTGATAATAGTTGATCATGCCTAAGAATTCCTGCAGAGCTTTGACGGTCGAGGGCGCGGGGAAGTTCTGAACGGCTGCTACCTTCTCAGGGAGGGGATGGACTCGTTCAGGAGTGATACGGTTCCCTAAGAACGACACTTCGTTGCCGCCAAAGGTACACTTGTCGTACCAGACTACAAGGCCGTTTTGTTGCAGGCGGTCGAGCACGATGCGCAGGTGACGGATGTGTTTCTCTTTTGAGGAGGAGAACACAAGTATGTCGTCCACATAACATACACAGAAAAGGAGGTCCCCTAAGATGCCATCCATGAGACGTTGAAACGTTGCCCCAGACGTCGGAAGATGTAGACAGACTACGTCGTGCCTTGAAGAGTTTCCTAGGCAAAAGAGAACGACAAGCACCAGTGTCTACCAAAAATCGCACGCCCCTTCCTGCATCCTGTAAAAAGAAAAGATTAGAAACATGGGAGGCCACCGCCACAAGCGATGGCCTGCTTACACGTTTTTTGGCCACTGACAATCCTTGGCACATTTCTTCGCGGTTGCCCCGAATCTGAAGTGGTAGTAGCAAAACTGCGGCGGATGGGAGGTAGTAAGAGGCTGTAGAAGTCGTTCGTTGGGGCGCGAGCGATTGGTGGTGGTGGGCGGCTTTGTCGCCGCTTCGGCACGTCACGGGGTAGGCGTGTATGTCCTACGGCATTCATGTCAGCTTTGGTTGACGTTGAATAGGCATCCTCGTCGTCAGGGGTGGAGGCGTTGATGGAGGTCTTGAAGTGGCTGTCCATAAGGGCGTCGGCTTTGGTCATCAAGTCCTTTATGGGTAAACTATCGACATCGGGTATGGCAGCTCGTACAGGTTCGGGTAAACGGCATATCCAAAGGGCACGAAGTAGGTTCACCTCACAAGGAGAGCCGTCTACGGCAGGTTGAAGGCGAGCGATACTGGTCATTTCCCTGAGGGCAAGCGAAGCCCTTTGGTCCCCCAACGGTTGTTGCGAGAGCTGAAAAAGCTTTGCTATATGGGCGGCTGGCGACGGCGAGTACTGCAGCAAAAGGTATGTTTTGAGGGCGTCATACGCTATTGGGGTGTCTCCTTGTTCACAAAGCCAGTCGGATATTTCTGGGAAGGTGTCCTTCGGTATCGCCGCGAGAACATGATCCGCTTTGGTGGTTGAGCGAGTCACGCCCCTGATACGAAACTGGACTTCTGCGCGCTGAAACCAAGCAAACGCCTCTCCGCTGGTGAACGGTGAAAGTTTCAATGGGGCAGCCGCAGCGCTAACTGCTGTAGTAGAGTCCGTCTCCGTCATAGTACCAATGATGGAGGGGCGAGGAAGGTGGTGGTGGAAGGCAGTGGGAGCGAGTCGACTTCCGGGGTCACCAATGTGACGGTGCCGAGTGAGGGTTGTGAACTCAAAGGCAGGATGCAATCAACTGAGTTTTATTAAGGAACACTCTTCTTTATATACAAAACCTCAAGGCAACAGGACAAAACATGTTCGAGAGACAGACAACGTTCAGAGCAAAACCGCAGACATGATAATTCAGGTTCTTTTTAGTGCCAGGGAAGAGCGCAGATACAAGCATAATATATACAAAATAATTATGTACAATTGTGTGACACACGGTTGGTACAGAACCAAGGATCTGTTTGACTACTGTATTATTATCAAGCATATTCAATGTGTCAACAACACCCCAAACTTAAAATTTCAAATCGTGCAGTTCGAGTTTCGTAAACATATTAAAAAAGAATTTATAGAGCAAAATTCTGGTAAGAAAATAAAGGACGAAGCCCTCTCAAACGAGTGAACGACCAGGAAGCATGAACAGGTGGCGGTCTGTTGTTGAGCTTGAACGAAACACCGGAAACTTGTGATTCACGGGCTTGGACGGCCCATATTATCGTGCATTGGTGACCTTACTATCCTCATTGATGGTGCCACAAAGAGGACATCTCTGCCAAACATCATTCCTCACACTTACAAGGAAGCTATAGAAGAACGTTATGATCATGAGGCAATTGATGTATTACGACGCATTGTATGCAATAAACTGATTATCAAACTCTCTCTCTCTCTCTCTCTCTCTCTCTCTCTCTCTCTCTCTCTCTCTCTCTCTCTCTCTCTCTCTCTCTCTCTCTCTCTTTCTCTCTCTCTCTCTCTCTCTTATTAAGTTTATATTTCCTATATGTGCCAAAGTTCTATCCTTATATGCTCGTAGACTGAAAAAAAAACAGTAAGATATTCACCAAGAATATTTGGGAAACATTAGCGTAGATATTTTATGAAATGTAACCTAATGAACTGTTTATTCTGAAAGAGAGTATAGATTTAAGTGACTAGATGGCAAACAATGATATTACCTGGTATGATCCCAGTTAATTTAAAATAACCTAACTTGGACAAAAACTAATGTTTATACTTCACAAAAAACAATAAAGTTGAAATTGGGATGCAGTTTATATTTTTCATAAAAAAAACCTGTGGATTTTAATGAGGACAAAATATGGAAATAAATCTTCTCATGCAAGCATCCAATCTTTAGGTCGCTCTTGTTTTCATCTTACCTGAGATTAGCATTCATGATGTCCTAGCTTTTGGAGTAAGGAATAACGATAATATAGAAAAATAGATTATTCTTCGTTACTTTCAAAACCCCAAGTAATGGATTCCCCAATTATCTAAAGTGTGATTTGGGGCCATATCAGAAATAAATCTCAGGTAACTGATGAATAATTTAGTGTCGATATTTTTAAATGTTTCAAATTGAGGTTATAGAAGTACGTATCTTTATGAAAAAAGATATTTTATATTGATATCATTTATGAAAATAGAGTTAGTTCTCTATGCAATAGTTGTTACCGATAGATTTAACCAAGGGACGCTGATTATTTTCCCCTCCTTACAGGATAGGATGAGGATGATAATTTTTATCGGCCAACCTGCTCATTACAGAATATTACAATGTTTGTCAAAAGCTAACCTATTTTTTAAATATATATATATATATATATATATATATATATATATATATATATATATATATATATATATATATATATATATATGTATACATATATATATATTATATATTTACATATATATGTGTATATATATATATATATATATATATATATATATATATATATATATATATATATATATATATATATACATATATATATATATATATATATATATATATATATATATATATATATATATATATATATATATATATATATATATATATAATTGTATATATATATATTCTAATATAATATATATATGTATATATATATATATATATATATATATATATATATATATATTCTAATATAATATAATATATATATATATATATATATATATATATATATATATATATATATATATATATATATATATTTATATATACATATATTTATATATATATATATATATATATATATATATATATATATATATATATATATATATATATATATATATATATATATTTATATATATTAATTAGTCTAAGTTGATGTAATGTTGTGGATTTTTTTACATTTAATATAATCTAAGATGATTAGCGCTTATTATAAATAAATAAATTACTCTAAGTTACATGTTGTGCTATGATTCACAAGTTATAAAATATTGGAGAATATCTTTAATGAAATATTTATTTTCTAATACTTTTCATTGTTTTGTTCTGCATTGTTTCATATCTCCACTGTGAAATTACTGGAGATGTTTTATCGAATATCTCCAGAAACACATAGAGAGTTCCGTCTAACGAGTTTTCAATACTTAAGTCTAAGGGGACTAGCAGAGAGTCTGAGAGACGTGATTGAAAGTTGTTTTTCTTATTGCTTAGCGTCTTGGAGAATTTTTTTTTCAGACTTTTTAATTTCCAAAGATCTTCAGAAATTATTTGAGATATATATGATTTTTTCTTAATGAAAATTTTGCTACATTTATTTCATTTCTTATTATCCTCACTTATTTAATATATTGTGTGTCAGGACACCAAATCTAATAGAATATTTATTATTCTTTGAAAACTATTTAGAACTTTTGGGAACATCAGATTCTTGGAATTCTAAATCTTGAATTATAACTCCTCTGATCAATAATCTTGGTTTTCTAATATTTAAAAGTGAAGATATTACATATCTTATCTGTCTGTCTGTCTGTGTCTCTGTCTATCCATCTATCTGTCTGTCCGTCTGTATGTCTGTCTGAGGTAGGTGTATCTGGAGCCAAAATACTTTCTTCAGCAAAGAGCCACGGAAACTTACTTCTGTTTAAAATATATACAATTCCAGTTGATAATTCTAACAGTTGGAAAAATGTAGTATGGTAACATATTTGACAAACAAAATCAAATTCATTATCGTAATAAATACTGTAGAACTTCGAATAAAGGTCAAAATGTTAAGAACAAAACTATTATGATACTTTGCCTTCAAATTTTCATCATATCATGATATTCATTCCATAGAGGAAGGTAATTTAACTCTATTATCAGTAAGATTTTAAGAACATATTACATATGAATAATTTATCCATGAACAACACGTAGGAGGAATAGCCATTAGATAGCTTTTGTTTTAGTTGAAGACTTAGACCATTTTTTATTGGATACTATTATTGAAAAATTCCTCATGTGGTTTTAAACTAATTAATTATGTTCGAAGTATTCAATTTGTTTAATATATAAAAAAGCAAAATCTTAATATTCTATTACACCTCTTTTTTAGTAGCGTGTGAGCTCACGATAGACGAAGTAGAAAAAAAAAAATATGTTTTTACAATTACTTATATTGTTCGTATTTTATAACACTTGTATCATTTAGAGTGTTACCTAGGATTGCAAAATATATTATTAGGCTACTATGCAGGGATGTTAGGTTACCAATTTTGTACAGGAAAATTAACAGAGAGGATTCAGAAAGTTGACTATTTTACATGTTTGACCCTATATAAATTCAATAATATAAAGGTCAAAGGAGATTTACTTGGCTATTTGATTTCAATAACATATGGTGTTAATTAAGAGTAAGAAACAGTCTCTCTCTCTCTCTCTCTCTCTCTCTCTCTCTCTCTCTCTCTCTCTCTCTCTCTCTCTCTCGCACGCATGCTTACACATATACACATGAACCAAGATGTTAACAGATTGCAATTAGAATTGAAGGTTCAATCAAGCATAAAATACCAACATGTATATATATTTAGAATCATACGTACGTTTGTCTCAACATGAATTCCAATCTGGTTCAGTCAAGTCTCTGTGCAACTTCGAATTCAGTCAGCGATGGAAAAGGAATGTTAGTTTATAAAGCAATTCTCAATGCATGTTCTAACGCGAGTCTGTAGCCCAACTTAATACCCAGCTGGGCTAGGATGTTAGGAGGGGGGAGGGGGCCTTAAAAGATTAAAGGGAGGAGGTGGACGTTGATAACATAGTCAGAAACGTTTGGTGTCAACAAACTAAGTTGTCTCTAATGAGTTCTTTGATGTTCAAACGGCCCAGGGGGCTATAACAAATAAGAAAAATTTGTAGAGGAGATCTAATTATTCATCATTTTTCTTCTTATTTAGGATAAATACGTTGGTATAGCTTGACGTATCCCGTTATGTTTTGTGTGTGGACTGGAATTTTTTGTAATAATCTAATACTACAGAATTATAAACTGCCGTTAAAGTGGCTATACATAAAATATGTGGATTCATTACCTTTCAATGATGTGTGTATTTCGTAAAACGTAATAATGGGAACATTTCTGAGTGTGTCAGAGTACAATAATCATCATCATCTCCTACGTCTATTGACGCAAAGGGCCTCGGTGAGATTTCACGAGTCATCTCTATCTTGAGCTTTTAATTCAATACTTCTCCATTCATCATCTCCTACTTCATGCTTCATAGTCCTCAGCCATGTAGGCCTGGGATTTCCAACTCTTCTAGTGCCTTGTGGACGTTTGGTGAACTTATCTCTCTTAGGGAGTGTGGAGAGCATGCCCAAACCATCTCCATCTACCCCTCATCATGACCTCATCCACATATGGCACTCAAGTAATATCTCTTATAGTTTCATTTTTAATTCTGTCCTACCATTCAATTCTCAATATCCTTTGTTCTCAAATCTATTAAA
>NC_090730.1:48576944-48586944 GCF_036898095.1 Palaemon carinicauda
CTTAAAGGCTTTCACCAGATATCATTAGAAGAAGATAGTATCCCATACACAGCCTTCAGCACAGCCAGGGGACATTATGGATTTTTACGGATGCCTTTTGGTTTACGTTGTGCTCCCATATCATTTACATGAATGATTAACATAGTGTTTGGAGACTTGCTAGGGGATATATTGCATGCCTATATGGATGACCTTGTAATATTTTCCAACACCTTAGAAGAACATCTACGTAAATTAGAACTAGTACTACAGAGACTAAGACAACATAACTTAAGGCTAAAGATTAGTAAGTGTGAATTTTTCAAAACAGAATTAATATATTTGGGTTTCATGGTGTCAAGCCATGGTCTTAAAGTAGTCCATGATAAGGTGTCGGCTATCCGTAACTTTCCCATACCTACTAATGTCAAGGGAATACAGCAATTTCTGGGTTGTAGTGGATATTATAGGTGTTTTATACGCAACTATTCAATAATAGCCGCTCCCTTAACTGATCTTACGAAGAAGGGCGTAGATTTCATATGGTCTGAGCAGCATCAACAGGCATTTAATACCTTGAAAGATGAACTGTGTAGTTCTCCTATCTTGAAATTTCCTGACTTCGGTAAGGAATTCTTCATTGCAACAGACGCCTCAGACTTAGGAGTAGGAGGGGTATTGCTTCAGCATTATGATAAACAATTTTTCCCAATGGCTGTTTATTCTCTAAAACTGAGAACTTCCGAAAGTAAGTATGCAGTAATAGACAAGGAAGGGCTAGCTATTGTTAATTCACTAGTGCATTTCAAGTTCATAATATACGGTTATCCCGTTAAGGTTCTTACTGATCATAAACCACTAACCGAATTCTTTAAAGGCTTCAACCACAGCCCTAAACGAACTCGGTGGCATTTGATCATTCAAGACTTTGGCGCGAGAATCGGGTATTTACCTGGGAAAGCAAATATCATTGCTGATGCATTATCACGCAACCCCGTGTCATCTTGTACGGAGCCTTTAGCTGAATTAATAGATATATCAACATCTATGCCTATTATTAAAACGATATCTGAACAAGAAGATTTGGGCTGGAGCGCTGAATTATTACAGACTGAGCAAAGAAAAGATCAGAAATTAGAAACAATTATAAATGCTTTGAAAGGCAATCATAAGGAAAAGGGATATATAAAGTATAAACAGCAGAATTATATAATCAAAGATAATATTCTGTGTAGGACCGTGACAAGGAAAACCCGCAATACACCACATGTAACTAACGACCAGGTAGTGGTACCAATCTCACTTATTTCCACTGTCCTGAATTGGTTGCATGCAAATCCATTACATGGACACCCGGGGTTCTAATTAATGTCACAGAAAGCCAAATCATTGTTTTATTGGCATACGATGCTTACAGATATAAAAAAAACACATAGCTAATTGTCGCACATGTCAGGAAAACAAAGGGCATACGAAAACACCTGTCAGCCTAGGGGCTTATCCCGTGCCCAATCAACCCTTTGAAAGAATACATTTAGATTTGTTAACAGGATTTTACGAGTCAGACAGAGGAAATAAGCACCTCTTAGTAATTGTAGATGCTTTAACTCGATATACAGAACTAATAGCGCTTAAAACTAAAACTGCGATTGAATGCGCTAGGAAGTTTTACGAGTGTTACATTTGTAAACATGGAATTCCACACATGATAATCTCAGACTGGGGTGGAAAATTTAATAATCACTTTCTCACCTCATTGTGTGAATTCCTTAGCATAAAGAAAATAAATACCATGATATATCACCCAGAGTCGAATGGGCTAGTGGAAAGAGCAAATAGGAAGGTTTTAAATATATTGAGAGTAACACTAGGGGGATCAGACCCCAACTGGGATATTGCAATACCTGCAGCACTGAGTACTCTGAATCATTCATATCATATATCAATTAAAATGTCACCGCATGAAGCATTGTATGGTACCCCAGTTAGAACGCCTTTCCATGTATTAACGCCTACAACTAATCTATCAAATCCTTTAAAAGAATGTATAAATGCAAGCAAAAGTTGTTTTGATATCCTTCGAAAGAATTTAGAAGAATCACAAATCATAATGAAAAGGAATCATGATAAAATAGCGAAGCCAACTAAAACATATACCGTGGGTGATAATGTATACATACAGGTAAATGTACGTAAAGGACTCAATTATAAACTAACACCTAAGTTTGAAGGCCCATTTAACATTTTGGAAACATTAACGGCTAATAGGTTTAGAGTTCAAAACGTATCCCAACCCACTGATGAGAGAATCGTACCATTGGCTCACATAAGAAATTAAAAAAAAAAAATAAGAGGGAAAGAAGTGAGGGAAAGATTTTTATTTGTATGTTAAAAGTTTTCTTCTTAATACAGAAGTAATTACATATATTTTTCTCGTTACAGGTTTCCAAGATGAATTTTTTGTTGTTGGGAGTGATATTGTTCGCTCAGAAATTTTTCTCGTGTGGGATGAGCTCTAAAATTAAAAGTATAGATTTTAAATATGGCACTATAGTTGAAACACAAGAAGACGTTTTTATTACATCGAGTAACGTAGTTGTAGAAGTGCGAATGCAAGCAATTTTTCTCCCAGAGAATGACGCCACTAGCGCCATTTCGAGGTTTGCTGTCTCATTAGATGAATTGCATAGAAGACATTTTCATTTGACTACAGAGAGTTCGCTTGGATCGACACTAAAAGTTGCATAGATGCTATCTGATGACTTGCAAAATAAGACTTACGAGACAGAATCTTTGGCTCGTGACCTTTTGATGTGGACTGTAGGACACGAAAATAAAGAGAGACGTAACCCGTTTATTTTTGCTGCACTAAACATCTTTGGGTCTATTGCAAGTTTAGGTTTAGGAATTTCCAATCGTCTTAAGATTAGTAATCAAAATAAGAAATTGAGTTCTTGACTCATGAAGATGAATTGATTATGTCAGAACTAAGGAATCAATTAGCTTCAATCAATCAAATTATGAGTTTAGTAAATGAACATTCAAGTAGTATCAATCAGATTATGGAAGTACAGGATTTGTTGGCAACGTTAACGTATTATGATTAAAAAATAGATCACATACATAACAGAATTGCAAATTTCATTGAGAAATCAAAAGATTATGTGGAAGCTATCACGTTAGCAACTAAAGGTGTACTATCACCCCATTTGTTGCCTATAAAATACTTAAAGTTAATTGTGGAGAACGGACGGGAGGAACTAGGCTATATTCCTTTGTTAGACGCACGTAGGTTAGAAGTTTATTACAGCCTAATTACAGTAAGTGTTGAAAATTACAGGATTATGATTACAATTCCCTTTGATTCTTTCGATGCCTGGCAACCTTACAGGATATCACCATTTCCGACTTTCATGACGAATCACTCAAATCCAGTAATATCCAATTTGACAGGACACGTATTGATTTCCTCAGACGAGGAAACATATACGGTCATTAAAGACTTAAATCAATTAACTCACTGTTCAGACGCAATGGATAGAAAAATATGTACAGCTGACTCATTTGAATTCCATAAAAACTTAATGGATTCATGCGAGTTAGGTGTAGTGCTAGACGGTGCTCTCTCCCATACAAGTGAAAATTGTCTGGATAAGCTTTATCCCTTTGACAATAATGAGTTCAATTGCAGACTGAACAACGGCTCGTGGATACGATACGACAAGGCCGGCTTCAATGTATCATGCCCGGATGGATCCACGTCCTATTCCCAAATCTTCGTTGCAACAGATGGTTGTATCGGGACATCCCCTAATTCCATGGTGAAAGGGATAAAAAACCATCATCAGAGAACGAGCCTACTTCGTGAACTTCACGTGGTCAACAACAGTTCCATCATTACCTTTCCCATACAACAAACAGGTAGCCAAGCGGTTGATGAAATTGACCGAGATGGACCACCCATCACCGACTTATAAAGAATTTCTTCACCCCATACTACTAGCAGGAACAGTTGTGACGGTGATGATATTTATCGCCGTTAACATCTTTGTTTGGCGTAGGTTAAGGAACAGTTTGCAGCTCAAACAGAACGTTTTGCCATGTCCAGACAAAACTCCTTATTTAATTCAATTTAAAGCCGTTTGAAAGTGGCCACTTCATTCGCTCAAAGGAGTAAAATTGTCTTGGAAACGCGTTGTGAACGATAAGCAGTTAGTACGCTAGTAATATGTAATTGAAGAGACTATGGAACATTTGCTTTTTGTAAAAAACATTTTTAAAAAAATCATTTTTTTTGGCATCTAATAAAATATATAAGCCGGAATGTTAAAAGAAAAGAAAAAAAAAACAGAATCTATGGGCATCTAATAAAATATATAAGCCCTATATATATATATATATATATATATATTTATATATATATATATATATATATATATATATATATATATATATATATATATATATATATATATATATATATATATATATATATATATATATATATATATATATATATATATATATATATATATATATATATATATATATATATATATATATATATATATATATATATATGTACGAAACCGTGGTACGTGTACGTACCAGGAATTCATGTTTGTGCACTATGAATTGTATCTTTACCAAGGTAACGAATATTTCTATTATTTACCGTATTGTAATAATCTATATTTCTGACAAAGGTAACAATTATTCTTTAATAAAGTTACCGAATCATATGTATATCAGTATTTTTTTTTTTTGGAACCATATAATCATTTGCTAGCAATGTACCATATATGTGATCGGTATTTATCATGCATTTTTTCTTTGCTTTGGTAATATCTTTTCATATGCATTATTGTTATTATTTTTTTTTAATGTGCCTATTTGAACATTCGTCCTCATTTGCTTATGGCTAAAGTTAAACAAAGAATAATACATATGTCCAGTCACACTCCTAGTAAACATATTTTGACGTGTTGTTAAATTTTTTAGAAAATTGAGATAGCTGGCCGAGCTGATGTAATAATCATATATTACATGTTTAAAACACATGACGTAATACGTCTTTGTGGAAGTAGAAGCTAGCGTGAGAAGTGCTGTAGTCAGACAGGTCATAACAGGATGCGATCTGCATATCTCAGCAATGTAACATTTTTATGAAGAATAAACACAAATACGAACCGTGTGAAAGAGTTGTGTCGCCACCGGATGCAGGTGTCTTCCTATACTAATGTTTAGTTTACATTCTGTGTTTAAATGCTGAGATAACTAACTATACGATATCTGTGATATCGATATTTTAGGCAGTTCTTATCAATACATCATATGGAATGGTCATCCGACCAAACCAGCTATACTCCTGTGATGGAGATGTTAACACTGTTGTTTTTAAAGAATAAACCATTTTAAAGTTAACTTGATTGACTTTACTTGAATATGTAACATCCCAACAAACATACTCAATGTGTGTTAACAACAGTAGCACACTAATATATATATATATATATATATATATATATATATATATATATATATATATATATATATATATATATATATATATATTTATATATATATATATATATATATATATATATATATATATATATATATATATATATATATATATACATATATTATATATATATATCTACATATATATATATATATATATATATATATATATATATATATATATATATATATATATATATATATATATATATATATATATATATATATATATATATATATATATCAGATTTGATTGTAAAAATGCGCATTACAGCAGATCTATTAAATGGTATTATGTTAGTTTAAAGTAATATTTAATGTAAAACTATGTCTATACAGTATGTGATTGTATGTATGTGTGTAAATAAATTTTTAGGGTTAATAATAAGCAAAAGTCTGTTTGACTCTTGTCCACAGAACCACCAAAGTGCATCACATATTTTAGTTCCCATTGTTACTCATGGTATCCCTAATGCATTATGCTGAGGTGATCCAATGCAGTAGGTGACTTCCATTACATTTCCCCTTTTTGTGACCCCAACTCTAGTTGGGTAATATAGGGTGCAGTGTCCAAGCATCGACTGTTGACCTGTTTGGATATTGAATAACAACATTAAGTTTCATGTGGTTGTCCCGGTCGATACTGAAGAGAACATATGAAATATGTACCCATTTATGATTTCCTTTTAAAATGTTGCAAACTCTGCCGAATTTTTCAACAGGCTTAGAATGACAGGATCGTGTCTGCATTAAGGATGTGTCAGTAGGGAGTAAAAGACACTAGTTTCTACCAGGAAGTTTACATTAGATCCTCACCCATGAAACAAGAAGTGATCAGTTAATGGGTAGGCCACCAACACAAGTGATGGCCTACTTGAAGGTTATTTTGTTTTGTTTTTCGTATTTTCATTCTGTAGGACATTTCTTAGCACCAGACCTAAATCTGGAGTAGTAGTAGCACAACTGATGCTGAGGTGAGTCATCCAGTGGTTGTTAATGGTGGTATTTGGGTCGTAAGCTTAAGGCAGCATTTGTCGGTGTTGGGTGGCTTTGTCACTACACAGTCATGTCATGAGGTAGGCGTTAATGCCCTAAACCTAAAGCATTAACCTCAACTTTAGTCAGTTTTAAATGATTTTCCCCTTCATCAGAAATGGATATATTGATAGAGTTCTTGACGGTGGGGAAGTGGCAGTCCATAATGGTGTAGTTCGTAGGTTGGCCAGGGCACCAGCTACCCATTGAGATTCTACCGTCAGAGGGTTTTTGAATCCTTTAATTCGCCAGACGGTACTAGATTGGAACCCCCTCTCTGGTTACGGCTCATTTTTTTATTCGTGCACTCATACACTTAATAGTTTAGCCCATTCTTTTCAAATTCTCCTCTGTCCTCATACACCTGACACCACAAAGATTACCAAACAGTTCATCATTCAAGGGATTAACTAATGCAATACGATTTTTCAGTGGTCCCTTTACTCATGGTAAGAATAGAAGAGACTCTTTAGATATGGTAAGTAGCTCATCTATGAGAAGGACAATCCAAAATCAAACCATTGTTTTCTATTCCTGTGTAGTGCCATAGCCTCTCTACTATGGACTTCCAATATCTTGGATTAGTGTTCTCTTGCTTAGGCGTACACTTGAGCATGCTATTTCTATCTTGTTTCTCTTCTTGTTTTTATGATTTTTTATACAGATTAGCTTATATGATAGATCTAATTTAAGGTTGCGAATGATCTTAGACTATTTTATTTTGATTGTTATTACTATTCTTATAGATTATTACTTCCTTGTTTCCCTTCCTCACTTGGGTATTTTTCGTGTTGTAGCCCTTGGGCTTATAGCACCATGCTTATCCAAATAGGGTTTTAGCTTAGCTAATAATAATAATAATAATAATAATAATAATAATAATAATAATAATAATAATAATAATAATAATAATAATAATAACAGACTCTAGTCTTCAGGCTTCATTGGTAAGGTGATGATATCCGAAGGGGTGTTTTTTACAGGTTCTGGCAGGCCTCCTGTCTTTCGACTTTACACAATTCTGTCCTCTTTTTCAGGAATATTGAGGTGATCCAGTGTTGTGGGTGACTTCTATTAGATTTTTTTTTTATCCCCCCCAGTGATAAATGGTTTGTGCTCAAGCATAGGTTGTTGACCTGTTTGGATGTAGAAACAAAACAGGAAGTTTCATGTTTTTGTGCCAGTAAATACTGAGGAGAATTATTAAATATGTTCAAATATACGGTATGATTTCCTTTTAAACGGTTTGAAAATCTGCTGGGTGTTTTAGCAATGCATGTAGTTGAGTTGGAAACGCAGGTGATGAATTTGATACGGTATTGTATTTATATCAATATTATACGGTGCTAAAAATTTTAATGATTGAGGAAAATGGAAATTATTGTAAATTGTTCCTTTTAGTAGATATATATAGACTTATTTGCCAATGGAACAAGACTTTTTATAATGAGAGAAAACAACCATATGATATTTTGATGAAAATATAGAATTGTGTTCTGATATTATATGTTATGATATAATTATACTATGATTGTTCCGGGTCCTGATGCTAGCGTCTTTCTCTCGTTTATCTATACTTACATGTATATTATTAAGATAAGGTTTGTAGATAAATAAGATATATAAGGGACAGTTTATTGAGAAGTGTATTGGAAATATTAATTAGTTTGGTTAGTCTAGGTAAATATTGTGCTGCTTATTCATAAGCTCTGACTAATAAATGCCAGTTGAAGCTGATCATTAAAATAGGATTTATGTAAATTTAAACTAATATTTCGGTCAAAACTGTATTTATTTGATATTATGTATATGTGTAGATAGTCTGATAATGTAGAAATAGCAATAAATGTGTTTTAATCTGGTCCATGGAATCTCGAAGTTAACCACAAAGGACATCATGATTAATACAGTGAAAGGCAGCATTAATCTCAAGGCCAATCTTACAACCCTCCAGATCACAATCAAGGGATTTTTGTACAACATTGGAAATTGTAAAAAGAGCATTACATGCTCCAAGACCTATGAGGAAGAAAAATTATAAACTGGTATGCTACAAGGGAACGGATAATTATCTTTCAAAATATATGTCAACATCTATATTTATTTTGTTAATGTACTTGTATTACGGAATTTTTTTATTTTATTCAGAAATGCATTTGATTAACTTTGATATGCAATAAAATATAGGTACCCCTTCATTTTTAGGATGTAGGCCTATGTATTAAACAATATTTTATCATTATCTGCTGATTTGATAAGTGTCAATCTACACGTAGAAAAAAAAGTACCCATATCACAAAAACGGAATAAGTTAACAGAGTAAAACTAAATTAGGCCGTAGGAATGGTATCCAAAGATAAAACAAAGAAGATTCTTACAACAAGAATGGTTATTTCATTTATTATTAATTACACTCAAGCAATAACATCGTTTGCGAGACTTGAAAGAGGAAGTGTAATACCCGTACATTTTATCATAGAATCCTGCTTTTCCAACTAGGGTTGTAGCTTAGCAAGTAATAATAATAATAATAATAATAATAATAATAATAATAATAATAATAATGATAATAATAATGATAATAATAATAATAATAATAATAATAATAATAATAATAATAATAATAATATTGTTTGCAAGAATTGAAAAATGAAGTGTAATGGCCGTATATTTGATCATATAACAAGAACAGGGTGAAGTATGGAAGCAACTGGGTCCAGCCTGAAATCCATCTACAGGCGTCGTGATTGGCAGACACCTTCTCATAGCTGATTTATTTAAACAACAATAATAGTGTTAAAATCGATTATAAGTGTTATTATCCTTATCTTTATAGTGTTATTAATTATGATTATATCATAATTAATTATAACTACTATTATTATCATTTATTACTTCTCTTATGATTAATCATTACTATAAATAATTAAAAAAAAACATTATCATTACTATAATGATTATTATTACAATTACTATTATTACCAAAATCATTACACTATTATTATAATTACACCTTTACTAAAGTTATTTATAATCCTTACTATCATTGTTGCTACAATTATTATTACAATTATTCCATTATATTAATATTGCTTTATTACTACTATGGCCGATTATTATTATTATTATTATTATTATTATTATTATTATTATTATTATTATTATTATTATTATTATTATTATTAATAGTAGTAGTGATAATAGTGGCCGTGGTATTATATGGTCAAATTCTCTACTTTCGAAAATAGAGAAACTTGATCACATCTACAATGCAGATAATGCATTTAAAACGCATAAAATACGTGAAAAAGAAAGAACAACAAAGATCTAAACTTCAGATAATAGATACTGAGTGTAACGCTCGGAGATAAATAAACTTGAATGGCTGAAGTTTTTGCAAAGTGGCAGAGAATAATTATGGAACAGCTGGTTCTGTTTTTCCTGTTTAAAACTGTGTTATGAT
>NC_090730.1:48599444-48609444 GCF_036898095.1 Palaemon carinicauda
TGACGGTGGGGAAGTGGCAGTCCATAAAGATGTAGTTCGTAGGTTGGCTAGGGCACCAGCTACCCATTGAGATTCTACCGTCAGAGGGTTTTTGAATCCTTTGATTTGCCAGACAGTACTAGATTGGAACCCCCTCTCTGGTTACGGTTCATTTTTTTATTTATGCACTCATACACCGAATAGTTTAGCCCATTCTTTACAAATTCTCCTCTGTCCTCATACACCTGACACCACAAAGATTACCAAACAGTTCATCATTCAAGGGATTAACTACTGCAATATGGTTTTTCAGTGGCCACTTTACTCCTGGTAAGAATAGAAGAGACTCTTCATATATGGTAAGTAGCTGATCTAGGAGAAGGACAATCCAAAATCAAACCATTGTTTTCTATTCCTGGGTAGTGCCATAGCCTCTGTACTATGGTCTTGCAATATCTTGGATTAGTGTTCTCTTGCTTAGGCGTACACTTGAGCATGCTATTTCTATCTTGTTTCTCTTCTTGTTTTTATGATTTTTTATACAGATTAGCTTATATGATAGATCTAATTTAAGGTCGTGAATGATCTTAGACTATCTTATTTTGATTGTTATTACTATTCTTGTAGATTATTTACTTCATTGTTTCCTTTCCTCAATAGAGTATTTTTCGTGTTGTAGCCCTTGGGCTTATAGCATCATGCATATCCAACTAGGGTTGTAGCTTAGCTAATAATAATAATAATAATAATAATAATAATAATAATAATAATACAGTAGACTCTAGTCTTAAGGCTTCATTGGTAAGATGCTGATATCGGAAAGGGTGTTTTGTACAGGTACTGGCACGCCTCCTACTTGTCGATTTTACTCAATTCTGTCTTCTTTTTTTTCAGGAATTTTGAGGTGATCCAGTGTTGTGGGTGACTTTCATTAAAATCTTTTTTATCCACCCACCCCCCAGTGATGAATGGTTTGTTCCCGAGCATAGATTGTTGACCTGTTTGGATATCGAAACACAACAGGAAGTTTCATGTTTTTGTGCCAGTAAATACTGAAGAGAATTATTAAATATGTTCAAATATACAGTATGACTTCCTTTTAAACGGTTTGAAGCTCTTCTGGTGTTTCACCAATTCATGTAATTGAGTTGGAAACGCATGTGATGAATTTGATACGGTATTGTATTTATATTAATATTATACGGTGCTAGAAATTTTGATGATTGAGTAAAATGGAAATTATTGTAAATTGTTCTATTCGAGAGATTTATATAGACTTATTTGCCAATGGAATAAGACTTTTTACAATGATTGAAAACAACCATATGATATTTTGATGAAAATATAGAATTGTGTTCTGATATTATATGTTTTGATATAATTATACTATGATTGCTCGTGTTTATGATGTTAGCGTCTTTCTCTCTTTTATCTATACTTAGATGTAAAGTATTAAGATCGGTTTGTAGATAAATAAGACATTTAAGGGACAGTTTTTTGAGAAGTGTATTGGAAATATTAATTAGTTTGGTTAGTCTAGGTAAATATTGGGCTGCTTTTTCATAAGCTTTTACTGATAAATGCAGGTTGAACCTAATCATTAAAATAGGATTTAGTTGAATTTAAACTAATATTTCTGTCAAAACTGTATTGATTTGATATTATGTATATGTGTAGATAGACTGATAATGTAGAAATAGGAATAAATGTGTTTTAATCTGGTCCATGGAATCTCGAAGTTAACCCCAAAGGACATCATGATTAATACAGTGAAAAGCAGCATTAATCTCAAGGTCAATCTTACAACCCTCCAGATCACAATCAAGGGATTTTTGTACAACATTGGAAATTGTAAGTAGAGCATTACATGCTCCAAGACCTTTGAGGAAGAAAAACTATAAACTGGTATGTTACTAGGGAACGGATAATAATCTTTCAAAATGTATGTCAACATTTATATGGTATTATATGGTCAAATTCTCACTTTCGAAAATAGAGAAACTTGATCACATCTACAATGCAGTAAATGTATTTAAAACGCATAAAATACGTGAAAAAGAAAGAACAACAAAGATCTAAACTTCAGATAATAGATAGTGTAACGCTAGGAGATAAATGAACTTGAATGGCTGAAATTTTGCAAAGTGGCAGAGAATAATTATGGAACAGCTGGTTCTGTTTTTCCTGTTTAAAACGGTGTTAGGATTTTGTAAAAGCTTTTGGGTGTTGTGTATTATTCGCTTTTTTTGAATGAATGAGTAAATGACTTTTGGAGGAATTTGAATTTAATATGAGTAATTTGTAATATCTTTTACATAGTATTACTTTTAACGTGCATTAGCATTGACCAAATAGCTATTTATTGATAAAAATACGGTAGCTAACAGCATGAATGACCATACATGAAGAAATAACTTTGTACATTTTTTTCTCTTAATGATTTCTTTTTATATAATAATATTCTGTTCTTACAGCAAAATTAAATTAGTTTCTTTTCTAAGGTTCATGGATTATTATCCTCATAACACCATTTGTAATATAAGTAATGAAATTTCAATTATTCAAAGTTTATGCTTCACGTTTTTTTTAACCAGAATTCATGAGATTCCCATCACCTATAGAGCAAAAATCCTAAAGTTCCATCCACACGACGGACAAATAGACGGCGGGCAATCAGTGTTAGGCCCAGACCACAATATCGGGCATGTTCGACGGGTAAACAGTGATACCAGATCCCGTCACATTAGACATGCTAGGATTGTGAGTGGCAGAATCCAGACCTACAGCAAGGACGTATCTCTTTTGTGAATGCCAGGTAGCTGCTGAAACGAATGAATGTTGCTTATGAATAACAATATGACATATGATTACAATCTACTCTCCTGAAAGAAACTGATACTGTGTTTATGAAAGGGATTAGTTGGATCTTGGAAACAAATTTTGGTTGTGTATATATTATCAATTAGCAGGCAATTTAGCAAATGTTGTTATATCGTAAAGATGTAATTTTTTTTTTTTTTTTGAGATGTCGAAATTTTTTTTATAATTCTTATCATAGAATATGGGATATAAGAGAAGGAAAAAGAGATAATGAGTGCGGTGACCAAGTAATTGAAAGAGTATACACATAGTATGTGCAATGTTTTTTTTTTCTTTCTTTTCATGTTCATCTTGTATCATTGTCCAAGTGAAATAAAGTTCAAGATGAGACAGAAGATACATGTGTGAGAAAAGGAGGAAGACGATGAACTCACCGAGTCTGTATGTACCTATTCGTGTGTTTATGAGAGAGAGAGAGAGAGAGAGAGAGAGAGAGAGAGAGAGAGAGAGAGAGAGAGAGAGAGAGAGAGAGAGAGAGAGAGAGAGAGAGAGAGAGAGAGATTATTTCACACATAGAAAAGATTTGAAAGAATATCAGCCCGTATCAAACTATTAGAAACTTAGTAGTAACACTGTTTCCAGACTTATTTCAAAAGATAGTGTTCGTGATGGAAAAAAGGTATCTAATTGATACACTTCCTGTCAATTAGAATTTCTCTGAACCTTGTTATCTCTTTCCATCTTGCTCGATAACATGTAACATCTGAGCACATGCGAACCAAGAATCTGTGAGAATACTGTATACTTATGCATTTGTTTTCAAATACTTGGTTATAATTATTTTTTTTTCTTAGAATTATTATCAAGTATATTTAATGAGTCAACAATACCCCACAATTAAAAAAAAATCAAATCATGCAGTTACAGTTTCGTAAACATATTATAAAGGATAATTAGAGCAAAATTCTGGTAAAAAAATAAAAGACACGGCTAGTCAAAATCACCTGCTTGATGTAGGCGAAGCCATCCCAAGAGATAGAACGACCAGGAAACATGAACAGGTAGTTGTCTGTTCGTGAGCTTGAACGAAGCACCGGAAACTATTGTAAGTCAGAGGCTGGGACGGCCCATATTATCGTGCATTGGTGACCTTTCTATCTTCACTGATGGTGACATAAAGAGGACATCTCTGTCAAACATTGTTCCTGACACTCACAAGGAAGATGTGGAAGAACATCATGATCACGAGGAAAGTGGTGTTTCACGACGCCATGTATGCAATAAACTGATTATTAAACTCTCTCTCTCTCTCTCTCTCTCTCTCTCTCTCTCTCTCTCTCTCTCTCTCTCTCTCTCTCTCTCTCTCTCTCTCTCTCTCTCTCATCAAGTTTTGATTTTTTGCCTGTGCCAAAAAGCTCTATCGTTATGTGCTCGTAGACTGGTAAAAGCAAACAGAAATTCTCCAAGAATATTTGGGAAACCATTAGCGTAGATATATTATAAAATGTAACGTAATGAGCTGTTTATTCTGAAAGAGCTTACAGATTTAAGTAGATGAATGGCAAAATATAGCTTTAACTGGTAAGGTCCCAGTTTATTTTGAAATAATCTTACTTGAACAGAAACTAATACCTATTATGCATAAAATTCAATAAAATTTCAAGGAATATGGAGTATATAAATTTCATAAAATCCTACCAGTTTTAGTGAGGAGGGAAATAATTGCTTACAATACCTTACAGAATATGAAATTAAAATTTCTGATGAAAAGAGGCAATCTTAAGGCTGGACTTGTTTTCATCTTACCTGAGATTAGCATTTTTGATTTCTTAACCAATGGAGTAAGGAATTATGATGGTATTAAGATAGATTATTTTTGGTCATTTTTAAAGTACTACGTAATGGAATTCACAATTATCTAAAGTGTAATCTGAGGCCATATCAGAAATAAATCTCAGGTAAGTGATGAATAATTTAGTGTCGATATTGTTAACTGTTTAAAATTGAGGCTGTTGTAGTATGTATTCTTATGATAACAGATATTTTATATTGATATTATTCATGAAAATGGAGATAGTTCTATAACTAATAACTATTACCGATAGATTTAATCAAGGGACGCTGATTATTTTCCTTTCGGTACAGAATATGATGATAATTTTTATTACCCAACCTGCTCATTACAGGAAATTACAGTACTTGTCAAAAGTCAGCTAGCTCATTGAATTTATATATATATATATATATATATATATATATATATATATATATATATATATATATATATATATATAAATATACATACATACTTATACCAAAGGCACTTCCCCCAATTTTGGGGGGTAGCCAACATCAACAAAGAAACAAAACAAAAAGGGGACCTCTACTCTCTACGTTCCTTCAGCCTAACCAGGGACTCAACCGAGTTCAGCTGGTACTGCTAGGGCGCCACAGCCCAACCTCCCACATTATCCACCACAGATGAAGCTTCATAATGCTGAATCCCCTACTGCTGCTACCTCCGCGGTCATCTAAGGCACCGGAGGAAGCAGCAGGGCCTACCGGAACTGCGTCACAATCGCTCGCCATTCATTCCTATTTCTAGCACACTCTCTTGCCTCTCTCACATCTATCCTCCTATCACCCAGAGCTTTCTTCACACCATCCATCCACCCAAACCTTGGCCTTCCTCTTGTACTTCTCCCATCAACTCTTGCATTCATCACCTTCTTTAGCAGACAACCATTTTCCATTCTCTCAACATGGCCAAACCACCTCATCACATTCATATCCACTCAAGCCGCTAACTCATTTCTTACACCCGTTCTCACCCTCACCACTTAGTTCCTAATCCTATCTACTCGAGATACACCAGCCATACTCCTTAGACACTTCATCTCAAACACATTCAATTTCTGTCTCTCCATCACTTTCATTCCCCACAACTCCGATCCATACATCACAGTTGGTACAATCACTTTCTCATATAGAACTCTCTTTACATTCATGCCTAACCCTCTATTTTTTATTACTCCCTTAACAGCCCCCAACACTTTGCAACCTTCATTCACTCTCTGACGTACATCTGCTTCCACTCCACCATTTGCTGCAACAACAGACCCCAAGTACTTAAACTGATCCACCTCCTCAAGTAAGTCTCCATTCAACATGACATTCAACCTTGCACCACCTTCCCTTCTCGTACATCTCATAACCTTACTCTTACCCACATTAACTCTCAACTTCCTTCTCTCACACACCCTTCCAAATTCTGTCACTAGTCGGTCAAGCTTCTCTTCTGTGTGTGGTACCAGTACAGTATCAACCGCAAACAACAACTGATTTACCTCCCATTCATGGTCATTCTCGCCTACCAGTTTTAATCTTCGTCCAAGCACTCGAGCATTCACCTCTCTCACCAATCCATCAACATACAACTTAAACAACCACGGCGACATCACACATCCCTGTCTCAGCCCCACTCTCACCGGAAACCAATAACTCACTTCATTTCCTATTCTAACACATGCTTTACTACCTTTGTAGAAACTTTTCACTGCTTGCAACAACCTTCCACCATCTCCATATAACCTAATCATATTCCACATTGCTTCCCTATCATCTCTATCATATGCTTTCTCCAGATCCATAAACGCAACATATACCGCCTTACCTTTTGCTAAATATTTCTCGCACATCTGCCTAACTGTAAAAATCTGATTCATACAACAACTACCTCTTCTAAAACCACCCTGTACTTCCAAGATTGCATTTTCTGTTTTATCCTTAATCCTATTAATCATTACTCTACCATACACTTTTCCAACTACACTCAACAAACTAATGCCTCTTGAATTACAACACTCATGCACATCTCCCTTACCCTTATATAGTGGTACAATACATGCACAAACCCAATCTACTGGTACCATTGACAACACAAAACACATATTAAACAATCTCACCAACCATTCAAGTACAGTCAAACCCCCTTCCTTCAACATCTCAGCTTTCACACCATCCATACCAGATGCTTTTCCTACTCTCGTTTCAACTATTGCTCTCCTCACTTCCTCTATTGTAATCTCTCTCTTATTCTCATCTCACATCACTGGCACCTCAACACCTGGAACAGCAATTATATCTGCCTCCCTATTATCCTCAACATTCAGCAAACTTTCAAAATATTCCGCCCACCTTTTCCTTGCCTCCTCTCCTTTTAACAACCTTCTATTTCCATCTTTCACTGTCTCTTCAATTCTTGCGCCAGCCTTCCTTACTCTCTTCACTTCTTTCCAAAACTTCTTCTTATTCTCTTCATATGACTGACCCAGTCCCTGACCCCACCTCAGGTCAGCTGCCCTCTTTGCCTCACGTACCTTGCGCTTTACTTCCACATTTTTCTCTCTATATTTTTCATACTTCTCTATACTATTACTCTGCAGCCATTCTTCAAAAGCCCTCTTTTTCTCTTCCACTTTTACCTTCACTCCTTCATTCCACCATTCACTGCCCTTCTTCATGATGCCTCCAACAACCTTCTTGCCACATACATCACTTGCAATCCCAACAAAATTTTCTTTTACTAACTTCCACTCCTCCTCTAAATTACCAGTTTCTCTTACTCTCACCTCGTCATATGCCATTTTCAACCTTTCCTGATATTTACTTTTTACCCCCGGTTTTATTAGCTCTTCAACCCTAACTAGCTCCCTTTTACATCCACCTACTCTATTCCCCCACTCTTTTGTTACAACTAACTTTCCTTCCACCAAAAAATGATCAGACATACCGTTAGCCATACCCCTAAACACGTGCACGTCTTTCAATCTTCCAAACATTCTTTTAGTTATCAACACATAATCTATTAATGGCCTTTCTACTACTCTTCCATTTGCCACTCTTACCCATGTATACTTATTTTTATCTTTCTTTTTAAAAAAGCTAGCACTTATTACCATCTCTTGTTCAACACACATATCTACCAGTCTCTCACCACTCTCATTTTCACCTGGTACGCCATACTTCCCAATGACACCTTCTACCTCTCCAGCGCCCACTCTAGCATTTAAGTCACCAATGAAAACTACATAATTCCTTCTACCCAGTCCTTCTACACACCTAAATAAATCATTCCATAACTCATTCCGCTCTTCTTCACATTTCTCACTACCTGACCCATACGCACTGACAAACGCTAAACATTCCCTACACAACCTAACCATTACCCACATTAACTTAGATGATATCTCCTTCTATTCAACTACTTTACCTGTCATCCATTCACTCAGCAATAACGCCACACCCTCTCTCGCTCTTCCCCTTTCAATCCCAAACACTCTACCAGACATTTCACCAAACATCACTTCACCCTTTCCTTTCATCTTTGTTTCACACAAGGCCAATACATCCATCCTTCTACTTCTAGACATACTTCCAATCTCACATCTTTTACTCTCTATCGTACTACATCCACGCACATTCAAACACCCCAAAACTAGAGTGCGGGGAGCAGTCACTCACCCCCCAGCTCCATCTCTTTGTCTTTGTCTCCTAGGATTTTTATACAGGAGTGGGGGTTCCCAGCCCCCTCGTCCCGTCCCTTTCAGTCGCCTCTTACGACACGCAGGGATAACGTTGGCGCTATTCTAATTTTTATATGCCCCCGCGGCCACAGGGGGCATATATATATATATATATATATATATATATATATATATATATATATATATATATATACAGTATATATATATGTATATATATATATATATATATATATATATATATATATATACAGTATATATATATGTATGTATATATATATATACATATATATATATATATATATATATATATATACAGTATATATATATGTATGTATATATATATATATATATATATATATATATATATATATATATATATATATATATATATATATATATATATACAGTATATATATATGTATGTATATATATATATATATATATATATATATATATATATATATATATATACAGTATATATATATGTATGTATATATATATATATATATATATATATATATATACAGTATATATATATATATATATATATATATATATATATATATATATATATATATATATATATATATATATATATATATATATATATATATGTATATGCATATATATAAATATATATATATATATATATATATATATATATATATATATATATATATATATATATGTATATATATAAATATATAAATAAATATATATATATATATATATATATTTATATATATATATATATATATATATATATATATATATATATATATATGAAATATATATATATATATATATATATATATATATATATATATATATATGTGTGTACATATCTATATATATAGTATATATATTTAAATATATATAAATATATATATATATATATATATATATATATATATATATATATATATACATTTCATGGTATGGATAGAAAAAGAGTAGTTCAAATTGTCTCCCAACGTTTCGTGATTCTTAATCACATTGTCCAGGGCTAAAAATAAAACATATACAAAAGAATTAAGAAACAGTTAAAATTTTTTACAAATTCATTCAAAACTATAAAAAACAGTTGAAATTTGAATGGAAATTAAAAGGAAAAAAATGAATAAATAAATATATATACATCAGACAAAGCAGTGGAACCAACCTCGCAGAAGCGTAGTGAGAAACTGTATGCCAACAAGAGTTAGAAAATAAACCAAAGAAAACTATGACAAATACAACTGAATAGAAGAAGCTTGGGTATTTAACGACGGAACTAGTCGTTTGATCAATATGAATTCAAGAAGAGGTAAGTCATGGTTATTTGACACTTGACCAATGATGGTAAAATCTTTGTTTTCAATATTTTGTTTGCACATTTTAGCATGAATCCGAATATTAGAATGTTCAGGGTTGGATATTCTACAACCAGTTCGATAGCTAACACCTCTATGGGTATCAATTCTGACCTTTAACAACCTCTTGGTAGATCCTACGTAGGTCCCAGAGTTACACTTTGGGCAATTATATTTATATACCACACCAGAGGACATATAAGGACTCAATCGATCTTTGAAGTGGAAAAGCGAGCCAATAGTGAGAGGGTTCTTAGGGATGAGTTTTACTTCCACAGCTGGGAAATGTTGTTGGATAATTTC
>NC_090730.1:48614444-48619444 GCF_036898095.1 Palaemon carinicauda
TATGTATAGCCACTTTAACGGCAGTTTATAATTCTGTGGTATTAGATTATTACAAAAAATTCCAGTCTACACACAAAACATAACGGGATACGTCAAGCTATACCAACGTATTTATCCTAAATAAGAAGAAAAATGATGAATAATTAGATCTCCTCTACAAATTTTTCTTATTTGTTATAGCCCCCTGGGCCGTTTGAACATCAAAGAACTCAATAGAGACAACTTAGTTTGTTGACACCAAACGTTTCTGACTATGTTCTCAACGTCCACCTCCTCCCTTTAATCTTTTAAGGCCCCCTCCCCCCTCCTAACATCCTAGCCCAGCTGGGTATTAAGTTGGGCTACAGACTCGCGTTAGAACATGCATTGAGAATTGCTTTATAAACTAACATTCCTTTTCCATCGCTGACTGAATTCGAAGTTGCACAGAGACTTGACTGAACCAGACTGGAATTCATGTTGAGACAAACGTACGTATGATTCTAAATATATATACATGTTGGTATTTTATGCTTGCATGAACCTTCAATTCTAATTGCAATCTGTTAACATCTTGGTTCATGTGTATAGTTGTAAGCAGAGAGAGAGAGAGAGAGAGAGAGAGAGAGAGAGAGAGAGAGAGAGAGAGAGAGAGAGAGAGAGAGAGAGAGAGACTGTTTGTTACTTTTAATTAACACCATATGTTATTGAAATCAAATAGCCAAGTAAATCTCCTTTGACCTTTATATTATTAAATTTATATAGGGTCAAACATGTAAAATAATCAACTTTCTGAATCCTTTCTGTTAATTTTCCTGTACAAAATTGGTAACCTAACATCCCTGCATAGTAGCCTAATAATATATTTTGCAATCCTAGGTAACACTCTAAATGATACAAGTGTTATAAAATACGAACAATATAAGTAATTGTAAAAACATATTTTTTTTTCTACTTCGTCTATCGTGAACTCACACGCTACTAAGAAAGAGGTGTAATAGAATATTAAGATTTTGCTTTTTTATATATTAAACAAATTGAATACTTCGAACATAATTAATTAGTTTAAAACCACATGAGGAATTTTTCAATAATACTATCCAATAAAAAATGGTCTAAGTCTTCAACTAAAACAAAAGCTATCTAATGGCTATTCCTCCTACGTGTTGTTCATGGATAAATTATTCATATGTAATATGTTCTTAAAATCTTACTGATAATAGAGTTAAATTACCTTCCTCTATGGAATGCATATCATGATATGATGAAAATTTGAAGGCAAAGTATCATAATAGTTTTGTTCTTAACATTTTGACCTTTATTCGAAGTTCTACAGTATTTATTACGATAATGAATTTGATTTTGTTTGTCAAATATGTTACCATACTACATTTTTTCAACTGTTAGAATTATCAACTGGAATTGTATATATTTTAAACATAAGTAAGTTTCCGTGGCTCTTTGCTGAAGAAAGTATTTTGGCTCCAGATACACCTACCTCAGACAGACATACAGACAGACAGACAGATAGATGGATAGACACAGACACAGACAGACAGACAGATAAGATATGTAATATCTTCACTTTTAAATATTAGAAAACCAAGATTATTGATCAGAGGAGTTATAATTCAAGATTTAGAATTCCAAGAATCTGATGTTCCCAAAAGTTCTATATAGTTTTCAAAGAATAATAAATATTCTATTAGATTTGGTGTCCTGACACACAATATATTAAATAAGTGAGGATTATGAGAAATGAAATAAATGTAGAAAAATTTTCATTACGAAAAAATCATATATTTCTCAAATAATTTCTTAAGATCTTTGGAAATTAAAAAGTCTGAAAAAAATTCTCCAAGACGATAAGCAATAAGAAAAACAACCTTCAATCATGTCTCTCAGACTCTCTGCTAGTCCCCTTCAGACTTAAGTATTGGGAACTCGTTAGACGGAACTCTCTTTGTGTTTCTGGAGATATTCGATAAAACATCTCCAGTAATTTCACAGTGGGAATATGAAACAATGCAGAACAAAACAATGAAAAGTATTAGAAAATAAATATTTCATTAAAGATATTCTCCAATATTTTATAACTTGTGAATCATAGCACAACATGTAGCTTAGAGTAATTTATTCATTTATAATAAGCGCTAATCATCTAAGATTATATTAAATGTAAAAAAAAATCCACAACATTACATCAACCTAAACTAATTAATATAAATATATATATATATATATATATATATATATATATATATATATATATATAAATATATGTATATATATATATGTATATATATATATATATATATATATATATATATATATATATGTATATATATATATATATATATATATATATATATATATATATATATATATATATATATACTTATGTAAATATCACCCACGAAATGCATTTAATACCGAATTCTATCTTGGGAAATACATATCCACTTGGAATTCATTTTATGGTAACAGCTTCTGGCCGGGTGGTGATTCGAACCACCACCTGTACGGCTAGAAACTATGCTTGGCAGGGACCCTTCCGACCCAGCTATCAAGAGAGACTAAAAGTTTATGACAAGTCCCCCTACATATTCCTGTCGAATTCAGGATTCTGTTCATAGACTTGAAATAGACCCATCTCCACCATGATAGCCGAATCGTGAGTTTGCAACACGTGGTTATTTTAATGAACATATATCACAAGCACACGTGATTTTAATTAATGTAAATATCACCCACGAAATGCATTTAATACCGAATTCTATCTTGGGAAATACATATCCACTTGGAATTCATTTTATGGTAACAGCTTCTGGCCGGGTGGTGATTCGAACCACCACCTGTACGGCTAGAAACTATGCTTGGCAGGGACCCTTCCGACCCAGCTATCAAGAGAGACTAAAAGTTTATGACAAGTCCCCCTACATATTCCTGTCGAATTCAGGATTCTGTTCATAGACTTGAAATAGACCCATCTCCACCATGATAGCCGAATCGTGAGTTTGCAACACGTGGTTATTTTAATGAACATATATCACAAGCACACGTGATTTTAATTAATGTAAATATCACCCACGAAATGCATTTAATACCGAATTCTATCTTGGGAAATACATATCCACTTGGAATTCATTTTATGGTAACAGCTTCTGGCCGGGTGGTGATTCGAACCACCACCTGTACGGCTAGAAACTATGCTTGGCAGGGACCCTTCCGACCCAGCTATCAAGAGAGACTAAAAGTTTATGACAAGTCCCCCTACATATTCCTGTCGAATTCAGGATTCTGTTCATAGACTTGAAATAGACCCATCTCCACCATGATAGCCGAATCGTGAGTTTGCAACACGTGGTTATTTTAATGAACATATATCACAACCACACGTGATTTTAATTAATGTAAATATCACCCATGAAATGCATTTAATACCGAATTCTATCTTGGGAAATACATATCCACTTGGAATTCATTTTATGGTAACAGCTTCTGGCCGGGTGGTGATTCGAACCACCACCTGTACGGCTAGAAACTATGCTTGGCAGGGACCCTTCCGACCCAGCTATCAAGAGAGACTAAAAGTTTATGACAAGTCCCCCTACATATTCCTGTCGAATTCAGGATTCTGTTCATAGACTTGAAATAGACCCATCTCCACCATGATAGCCGAATCGTGAGTTTGCAACACGTGGTTATTTTAATGAACATATATCACAAGCACACGTGATTTTAATTAATGTAAATATCACCCACGAAATGCATTTAATACCGAATTCTATCTTGGGAAATACATATCCACTTGGAATTCATTTTATGGTAACAGCTTCTGGCCGGGTGGTGATTCGAACCACCACCTGTACGGCTAGAAACTATGCTTGGCAGGGACCCTTCCGACCCAGCTATCAAGAGAGACTAAAAGTTTATGACAAGTCCCCCTACATATTCCTGTCGAATTCAGGATTCTGTTCATAGACTTGAAATAGACCCATCTCCACCATGATAGCCGAATCGTGAGTTTGCAACACGTGGTTATTTTAATGAACATATATCACAAGCACACGTGATTTTAATTAATGTAAATATCACCCACGAAATGCATTTAATACCGAATTCTATCTTGGGAAATACATATCCACTTGGAATTCATTTTATGGTAACAGCTTCTGGCCGGGTGGTGATTCGAACCACCACCTGTACGGCTAGAAACTATGCTTGGCAGGGACCCTTCCGACCCGGCTATCAAGAGAGACTAAAAGTTTATGACAAGTCCCCCTACATATTCCTGTCGAATTCAGGATTCTGTTCATAGACTTGAAATAGACCCATCTCCACCATGATAGCCGAATCGTGAGTTTGCAACACGTTGGTATTTTAATGAACATATATCACAAGCACACGTGATGGAGATGGGTCTATCTCAAGTCTATGAACAGAATCCTGAATTCGACAGGAATATGTAGGGGGACTTGTCATAAACTTTTAGTCTCTCTTGATAGCTGGGTCGGAAGGGTCCCTGCCAAGCATAGTTTCTAGCCGTACAGGTGGTGGTTCGAATCACCACCCGGCCAGAAGCTGTTACCATAAAATGAATTCCAAGTGGATATGTATTTCCCAAGATAGAATTCGGTATTAAATGCATTTCGTGGGTGATATTTACATTAATTAAAATCACGTGTGCTTGTGATATATGTTCATTAAAATAACCACGTGTTGCAAACTCACGATTCGGCTATCATGGTGGAGATGGGTCTATTTCAAGTCTATGAACAGAATCCTGAATTCGACAGGAATATGTAGGGGGACTTGTCATAAACTTTTAGTCTCTCTTGATAGCTGGGTCGGAAGGGTCCCTGCCAAGCATAGTTTCTAGCCGTACAGGTGGTGGTTCGAATCACCACCCGGCCAGAAGCTGTTACCATAAAATGAATTCCAAGTGGATATGTATTTCCCAAGATAGAATTCGGTATTAAATGCATTTCGTGGGTGATATTTACATTAATTAAAATCAC
>NC_090730.1:48624444-48636944 GCF_036898095.1 Palaemon carinicauda
CTATTTGCCCGTCGTAGGGATGGAACTTTAGGATTTTTGCTCTACATGTGATAGGAATATAATGAATTTGTGTTAAAGTAACATGAAGCATAAAGTTGGATGACTGAAATTTCATTATTTATATTACAAATGGTGTTATGAGGATAATAATCTATGAACCTTAAAAAAGAGCCTAATTTAATTTTGCTGTAACAACCGTAAATCATAATGTAAAAAGAAATCAATGAGAGAAAAACAATATATAAGGTTATATCTTCATCTATGGTTATTCATGTTGTTAGCTACCGTATTTTTATCAATGAATAGCCATTTGTTCAATGCTAATGCACGTTAAAAGTAATACTATGTAAAAGCTATTACGAATTACTTATATTAAATTAAAATTCCTCCAGAAGTCATTTACTCAAACATTCAAAAGCTTTTTTTTTTTTTTATAAATTAACAGAGTGAATAATACACAACACCCAAAAGCTTTTACAAAATCATAACACAGTTTTAAACAGGAAAAACAGAACCAGCTGTTCCATAATTATTCTCTGCCACTTTGCAAAAACTTCAGCCATTCAAGTTTATTTATCTCCGAGCGTTACACTCAGTATCTATTATCTGAAGTTTAGATCTTTGTTGTTCTTTCTTTTTCACGTATTTTATGCGTTTTAAATGCATTATCTGCATTGTAGATGTGATCAAGTTTCTCTATTTTCGAAAGTAGAGAATTTGACCATATAATACCACGGCCACTATTATCACTACTACTATTAATAATAATAATAATAATAATAATAATAATAATAATAATAATAATAATAATAATAATAATAATAATAATAATCGGCCATAGTAGTAATAAAGCAATATTAATATAATGGAATAATTGTAATAATAATTGTAGCAACAATGATAGTAAGGATTATAAATAACTTTAGTAAAGGTGTAATTATAATAATAGTGTAATGATTTTGGTAATAATAGTAATTGTAATAATAATCATTATAGTAATGATAATGTTTTTTTTTAATTATTTATAGTAATGATTAATCATAAGAGAAGTAATAAATGATAATAATAGTAGTTATAATTAATTATGATATAATCATAATTAATAACACTATAAAGATAAGGATAATAACACTTATAATCGATTTTAACACTATTATTGTTGTTTAAATAAATCAGCTATGAGAAGGTGTCTGCCAATCACGACGCCTGTAGATGGATTTCAGGCTGGACCCAGTTGCTTCCATACTTCACCCTGTTCTTGTTATATGATCAAATATACGGCCATTACACTTCATTTTTCAATTCTTGCAAACAATATTATTATTATTATTATTATTATTATTATTATTATTATTATTATTATTATCATTATTATTATCATTATTATTATTATTATTATTATTATTATTATTATTATTATTATTATTACTTGCTAAGCTACAACCCTAGTTGGAAAAGCAGGATTCTATGATAAAATGTACGGGTATTACACTTCCTCTTTCAAGTCTCGCAAACGATGTTATTGCTTGAGTGTAATTAATAATAAATGAAATAACCATTCTTGTTGTAAGAATCTTCTTTGTTTTATCTTTGGATACCATTCCTACGGCCTAATTTAGTTTTACTCTGTTAACTTATTCCGTTTTTGTGATATGGGTACTTTTTTTTCTACGTGTAGATTGACACTTATCAAATCAGCAGATAATGATAAAATATTGTTTAATACATAGGCCTACATCCTAAAAATGAAGGGGTACCTATATTTTATTGCATATCAAAGTTAATCAAATGCATTTCTGAATAAAATAAAAAAATTCCGTAATACAAGTACATTAACAAAATAAATATAGATGTTGACATATATTTTGAAAGATAATTATCCGTTCCCTTGTAGCATACCAGTTTATAATTTTTCTTCCTCATAGGTCTTGGAGCATGTAATGCTCTTTTTACAATTTCCAATGTTGTACAAAAATCCCTTGATTGTGATCTGGAGGGTTGTAAGATTGGCCTTGAGATTAATGCTGCCTTTCACTGTATTAATCATGATGTCCTTTGTGGTTAACTTCGAGATTCCATGGACCAGATTAAAACACATTTATTGCTATTTCTACATTATCAGACTATCTACACATATACATAATATCAAATAAATACAGTTTTGACCGAAATATTAGTTTAAATTTACATAAATCCTATTTTAATGATCAGCTTCAACTGGCATTTATTAGTCAGAGCTTATGAATAAGCAGCACAATATTTACCTAGACTAACCAAACTAATTAATATTTCCAATACACTTCTCAATAAACTGTCCCTTATATATCTTATTTATCTACAAACCTTATCTTAATAATATACATGTAAGTATAGATAAACGAGAGAAAGACGCTAGCATCAGGACCCGGAACAATCATAGTATAATTATATCATAACATATAATATCAGAACACAATTCTATATTTTCATCAAAATATCATATGGTTGTTTTCTCTCATTATAAAAAGTCTTGTTCCATTGGCAAATAAGTCTATATATATCTACTAAAAGGAACAATTTACAATAATTTCCATTTTCCTCAATCATTAAAATTTTTAGCACCGTATAATATTGATATAAATACAATACCGTATCAAATTCATCACCTGCGTTTCCAACTCAACTACATGCATTGCTAAAACACCCAGCAGATTTTCAAACCGTTTAAAAGGAAATCATACCGTATATTTGAACATATTTAATAATTCTCCTCAGTATTTACTGGCACAAAAACATGAAACTTCCTGTTTTGTTTCTACATCCAAACAGGTCAACAACCTATGCTTGAGCACAAACCATTTATCACTGGGGGGGATAAAAAAAAAATCTAATAGAAGTCACCCACAACACTGGATCACCTCAATATTCCTGAAAAAGAGGACAGAATTGTGTAAAGTCGAAAGACAGGAGGCCTGCCAGAACCTGTAAAAAACACCCCTTCGGATATCATCACCTTACCAATGAAGCCTGAAGACTAGAGTCTGTTATTATTATTATTATTATTATTATTATTATTATTATTATTATTATTATTATTATTATTATTATTATTATTAGCTAAGCTAAAACCCTATTTGGATAAGCATGGTGCTATAAGCCCAAGGGCTACAACACGAAAAATACCCAAGTGAGGAAGGGAAACAAGGAAGTAATAATCTATAAGAATAGTAATAACAATCAAAATAAAATAGTCTAAGATCATTCGCAACCTTAAATTAGATCTATCATATAAGCTAATCTGTATAAAAAATCATAAAAACAAGAAGAGAAACAAGATAGAAATAGCATGCTCAAGTGTACGCCTAAGCAAGAGAACACTAATCCAAGATATTGGAAGTCCATAGTAGAGAGGCTATGGCACTACACAGGAATAGAAAACAATGGTTTGATTTTGGATTGTCCTTCTCATAGATGAGCTACTTACCATATCTAAAGAGTCTCTTCTATTCTTACCATGAGTAAAGGGACCACTGAAAAATCGTATTGCATTAGTTAATCCCTTGAATGATGAACTGTTTGGTAATCTTTGTGGTGTCAGGTGTATGAGGACAGAGGAGAATTTGAAAAGAATGGGCTAAACTATTAAGTGTATGAGTGCACGAATAAAAAAATGAGCCGTAACCAGAGAGGGGGTTCCAATCTAGTACCGTCTGGCGAATTAAAGGATTCAAAAACCCTCTGACGGTAGAATCTCAATGGGTAGCTGGTGCCCTGGCCAACCTACGAACTACACCATTATGGACTGCCACTTCCCCACCGTCAAGAACTCTATCAATATATCCATTTCTGATGAAGGGGAAAATCATTTAAAACTGACTAAAGTTGAGGTTAATGCTTTAGGTTTAGGGCATTAACGCCTACCTCATGACATGACTGTGTAGTGACAAAGCCACCCAACACCGACAAATGCTGCCTTAAGCTTACGACCCAAATACCACCATTAACAACCACTGGATGACTCACCTCAGCATCAGTTGTGCTACTACTACTCCAGATTTAGGTCTGGTGCTAAGAAATGTCCTACAGAATGAAAATACGAAAAACAAAACAAAATAACCTTCAAGTAGGCCATCACTTGTGTTGGTGGCCTACCCATTAACTGATCACTTCTTGTTTCATGGGTGAGGATCTAATGTAAACTTCCTGGTAGAAACTAGTGTCTTTTACTCCCTACTGACACATCCTTAATGCAGACACGATCCTGTCATTCTAAGCCTGTTGAAAAATTCGGCAGAGTTTGCAACATTTTAAAAGGAAATCATAAATGGGTACATATTTCATATGTTCTCTTCAGTATCGACCGGGACAACCACATGAAACTTAATGTTGTTATTCAATATCCAAACAGGTCAACAGTCGATGCTTGGACACTGCACCCTATATTACCCAACTAGAGTTGGGGTCACAAAAAGGGGAAATGTAATGGAAGTCACCTACTGCATTGGATCACCTCAGCATAATGCATTAGGGATACCATGAGTAACAATGGGAACTAAAATATGTGATGCACTTTGGTGGTTCTGTGGACAAGAGTCAAACAGACTTTTGCTTATTATTAACCCTAAAAATTTATTTACACACATACATACAATCACATACTGTATAGACATAGTTTTACATTAAATATTACTTTAAACTAACATAATACCATTTAATAGATCTGCTGTAATGCGCATTTTTACAATCAAATCTGATATATATATATATATATATATATATATATATATATATATATATATATATATATATATATATATATATATATATATATATATATATATATATATATATATATATATATATATATATATATATATATATATATATATATATATATATATATATATATATATATATATATATATATATATATATATAGTGTGCTACTGTTGTTAACACACATTGAGTATGTTTGTTGGGATGTTACATATTCAAGTAAAGTCAATCAAGTTAACTTTAAAATGGTTTATTCTTTAAAAACAACAGTGTTAACATCTCCATCACAGGAGTATAGCTGGTTTGGTCGGATGACCATTCCATATGATGTATTGATAAGAACTGCCTAAAATATCGATATCACAGATATCGTATAGTTAGTTATCTCAGCATTTAAACACAGAATGTAAACTAAACATTAGTATAGGAAGACACCTGCATCCGGTGGCGACACAACTCTTTCACACGGTTCGTATTTGTGTTTATTCTTCATAAAAATGTTACATTGCTGAGATATGCAGATCGCATCCTGTTATGACCTGTCTGACTACAGCACTTCTCACGCTAGCTTCTACTTCCACAAAGACGTATTACGTCATGTGTTTTAAACATGTAATATATGATTATTACATCAGCTCGGCCAGCTATCTCAATTTTCTAAAAAATTTAACAACACGTCAAAATATGTTTACTAGGAGTGTGACTGGACATATGTATTATTCTTTGTTTAACTTTAGCCATAAGCAAATGAGGACGAATGTTCAAATAGGCACATTAAAAAAAAATAATAACAATAATGCATATGAAAAGATATTACCAAAGCAAAGAAAAAATGCATGATAAATACCGATCACATATATGGTACATTGCTAGCAAATGATTATATGGTTCCAAAAAAAAAAAATACTGATATACATATGATTCGGTAACTTTATTAAAGAATAATTGTTACCTTTGTCAGAAATATAGATTATTACAATACGGTAAATAATAGAAATATTCGTTACCTTGGTAAAGATACAATTCATAGTGCACAAACATGAATTCCTGGTACGTACACGTACCACGGTTTCGTACATATATATATATATATATATATATATATATATATATATATATATATATATATATATATATATATATATATATATATATATATATATATATATATATATATATATATATATATATATATATATATATATATATATATATATATATATATATATATATATATATATATATATATATATATATATATATATAGGGCTTATATATTTTATTAGATGCCCATAGATTCTGTTTTTTTTTTCTTTTCTTTTAACATTCCGGCTTATATATTTTATTAGATGCCAAAAAAAATGATTTTTTTAAAAATGTTTTTTACAAAAAGCAAATGTTCCATAGTCTCTTCAATTACATATTACTAGCGTACTAACTGCTTATCGTTCACAACGCGTTTCCAAGACAATTTTACTCCTTTGAGCGAATGAAGTGGCCACTTTCAAACGGCTTTAAATTGAATTAAATAAGGAGTTTTGTCTGGACATGGCAAAACGTTCTGTTTGAGCTGCAAACTGTTCCTTAACCTACGCCAAACAAAGATGTTAACGGCGATAAATATCATCACCGTCACAACTGTTCCTGCTAGTAGTATGGGGTGAAGAAATTCTTTATAAGTCGGTGATGGGTGGTCCATCTCGGTCAATTTCATCAACCGCTTGGCTACCTGTTTGTTGTATGGGAAAGGTAATGATGGAACTGTTGTTGACCACGTGAAGTTCACGAAGTAGGCTCGTTCTCTGATGATGGTTTTTTATCCCTTTCACCATGGAATTAGGGGATGTCCCGATACAACCATCTGTTGCAACGAAGATTTGGGAATAGGACGTGGATCCATCCGGGCATGATACATTGAAGCCGGCCTTGTCGTATCGTATCCACGAGCCGTTGTTCAGTCTGCAATTGAACTCATTATTGTCAAAGGGATAAAGCTTATCCAGACAATTTTCACTTGTATGGGAGAGAGCACCGTCTAGCACTACACCTAACTCGCATGAATCCATTAAGTTTTTATGGAATTCAAATGAGTCAGCTGTACATATTTTTCTATCCATTGCGTCTGAACAGTGAGTTAATTGATTTAAGTCTTTAATGACCGTATATGTTTCCTCGTCTGAGGAAATCAATACGTGTCCTGTCAAATTGGATATTACTGGATTTGAGTGATTCGTCATGAAAGTCGGAAATGGTGATATCCTGTAAGGTTGCCAGGCATCGAAAGAATCAAAGGGAATTGTAATCATAATCCTGTAATTTTCAACACTTACTGTAATTAGGCTGTAATAAACTTCTAACCTACGTGCGTCTAACAAAGGAATATAGCCTAGTTCCTCCCGTCCGTTCTCCACAATTAACTTTAAGTATTTTATAGGCAACAAATGGGGTGATAGTACACCTTTAGTTGCTAACGTGATAGCTTCCACATAATCTTTTGATTTCTCAATGAAATTTGCAATTCTGTTATGTATGTGATCTATTTTTTAATCATAATACGTTAACGTTGCCAACAAATCCTGTACTTCCATAATCTGATTGATACTACTTGAATGTTCATTTACTAAACTCATAATTTGATTGATTGAAGCTAATTGATTCCTTAGTTCTGACATAATCAATTCATCTTCATGAGTCAAGAACTCAATTTCTTATTTTGATTACTAATCTTAAGACGATTGGAAATTCCTAAACCTAAACTTGCAATAGACCCAAAGATGTTTAGTGCAGCAAAAATAAACGGGTTACGTCTCTCTTTATTTTCGTGTCCTACAGTCCACATCAAAAGGTCACGAGCCAAAGATTCTGTCTCGTAAGTCTTATTTTGCAAGTCATCAGATAGCATCTATGCAACTTTTAGTGTCGATCCAAGCGAACTCTCTGTAGTCAAATGAAAATGTCTTCTATGCAATTCATCTAATGAGACAGCAAACCTCGAAATGGCGCTAGTGGCGTCATTCTCTGGGAGAAAAATTGCTTGCATTCGCACTTCTACAACTACGTTACTCGATGTAATAAAAACGTCTTCTTGTGTTTCAACTATAGTGCCATATTTAAAATCTATACTTTTAATTTTAGAGCTCATCCCACACGAGAAAAATTTCTGAGCGAACAATATCACTCCCAACAACAAAAAATTCATCTTGGAAACCTGTAACGAGAAAAATATATGTAATTACTTCTGTATTAAGAAGAAAACTTTTAACATACAAATAAAAATCTTTCCCTCACTTCTTTCCCTCTTATTTTTTTTTTTTAATTTCTTATGTGAGCCAATGGTACGATTCTCTCATCAGTGGGTTGGGATACGTTTTGAACTCTAAACCTATTAGCCGTTAATGTTTCCAAAATGTTAAATGGGCCTTCAAACTTAGGTGTTAGTTTATAATTGAGTCCTTTACGTACATTTACCTGTATGTATACATTATCACCCACGGTATATGTTTTAGTTGGCTTCGCTATTTTATCATGATTCCTTTTCATTATGATTTGTGATTCTTCTAAATTCTTTCGAAGGATATCAAAACAACTTTTGCTTGCATTTATACATTCTTTTAAAGGATTTGATAGATTAGTTGTAGGCGTTAATACATGGAAAGGCGTTCTAACTGGGGTACCATACAATGCTTCATGCGGTGACATTTTAATTGATATATGATATGAATGATTCAGAGTACTCAGTGCTGCAGGTATTGCAATATCCCAGTTGGGGTCTGATCCCCCTAGTGTTACTCTCAATATATTTAAAACCTTCCTATTTGCTCTTTCCACTAGCCCATTCGACTCTGGGTGATATATCATGGTATTTATTTTCTTTATGCTAAGGAATTCACACAATGAGGTGAGAAAGTGATTATTAAATTTTCCACCCCAGTCTGAGATTATCATGTGTGGAATTCCATGTTTACAAATGTAACACTCGTAAAACTTCCTAGCGCATTCAATCGCAGTTTTAGTTTTAAGCGCTATTAGTTCTGTATATCGAGTTAAAGCATCTACAATTACTAAGAGGTGCTTATTTCCTCTGTCTGACTCGTAAAATCCTGTTAACAAATCTAAATGTATTCTTTCAAAGGGTTGATTGGGCACGGGATAAGCCCCTAGGCTGACAGGTGTTTTCGTATGCCCTTTGTTTTCCTGACATGTGCGACAATTAGCTATGTGTTTTTTTTATATCTGTAAGCATCGTATGCCAATAAAACAATGATTTGGCTTTCTGTGACATTAATTAGAACCCCGGGTGTCCATGTAATGGATTTGCATGCAACCAATTCAGGACAGTGGAAATAAGTGAGATTGGTACCACTACCTGGTCGTTAGTTACATGTGGTGTATTGCGGGTTTTCCTTGTCACGGTCCTACACAGAATATTATCTTTGATTATATAATTCTGCTGTTTATACTTTATATATCCCTTTTCCTTATGATTGCCTTTCAAAGCATTTATAATTGTTTCTAATTTCTGATCTTTTCTTTGCTCAGTCTGTAATAATTCAGCGCTCCAGCCCAAATCTTCTTGTTCAGATATCGTTTTAATAATAGGCATAGATGTTGATATATCTATTAATTCAGCTAAAGGCTCCGTACAAGATGACACGGGGTTGCGTGATAATGCATCAGCAATGATATTTGCTTTCCCAGGTAAATACCCGATTCTCGCGCCAAAGTCTTGAATGATCAAATGCCACCGAGTTCGTTTAGGGCTGTGGTTGAAGCCTTTAAAGAATTCGGTTAGTGGTTTATGATCAGTAAGAACCTTAACGGGATAACCGTATATTATGAACTTGAAATGCACTAGTGAATTAACAATAGCTAGCCCTTCCTTGTCTATTACTGCATACTTACTTTCGGAAGTTCTCAGTTTTAGAGAATAAACAGCCATTGGGAAAAATTGTTTATCATAATGCTGAAGCAATACCCCTCCTACTCCTAAGTCTGAGGCGTCTGTTGCAATGAAGAATTCCTTACCGAAGTCAGGAAATTTCAAGATAGGAGAACTACACAGTTCATCTTTCAAGGTATTAAATGCCTGTTGATGCTGCTCAGACCATATGAAATCTACGCCCTTCTTCGTAAGATCAGTTAAGGGAGCGGCTATTATTGAATAGTTGCGTATAAAACACCTATAATATCCACTACAACCCAGAAATTGCTGTATTCCCTTGACATTAGTAGGTATGGGAAAGTTACGGATAGCCGACACCTTATCATGGACTACTTTAAGACCATGGCTTGACACCATGAAACCCAAATATATTAATTCTGTTTTGAAAAATTCACACTTACTAATCTTTAGCCTTAAGTTATGTTGTCTTAGTCTCTGTAGTACTAGTTCTAATTTACGTAGATGTTCTTCTAAGGTGTTGGAAAATATTACAAGGTCATCCATATAGGCATGCAATATATCCCCTAGCAAGTCTCCAAACACTATGTTAATCATTCATGTAAATGATATGGGAGCACAACGTAAACCAAAAGGCATCCGTAAAAATCCATAATGTCCCCTGGCTGTGCTGAAGGCTGTGTATGGGATACTATCTTCTTCTAATGATATCTGGTGAAAGCCTTTAAGTAAGTCCAAACTGGTAAAATATTTATTCTGACCTAACAAAGACAAAATATCGTCAGTACATGGCACTGGGAATCGATCAGGGATCGTCTCCTCGTTTAGACGACGGAAGTCTACGCAGATACGCCATGTTCGATTTTTTTCGGTACAACTATTAATGGAAAATTATAAGGGCTGTTCGATTTCCTAATGACTCCTTCTTCTAGCATTTTACCTACTACATCATTTATTTCATTCTGGAATTTCATAGGGAGTCTGTACGAGGGTATATATATAATTTTCTGCTTGTCCTTTAACCTTATTTGATGCTCGATCACATCTGTTTTTCCTAAGAATCCATCCGTAGTGGAAAAAACATCATGATATTTAGTTAAAAGTCCAAAAATCTTCTGCTGAATTTCTTCGTCTTGAATGTCTTTATTGATTTTATTTTTGATAAATTGCAAAAGGGATTAATCCGCAACTGATTGAGCGTGATTGATTTCAGCAACGGTAAAAATACGATGTTTATAAACTTCTACATCCAAGATATGTTAATTTTTGTGAATTAATAAAGTGGTATTTAAATGATTACAGACTTCAATATTACATTGTTGATGTGAGCCTACTGTATTAATAGCTTGTGTGACAGACAATCCGTTAATTTTCAAAGTGTCGGAAAGGATTAATATTTCAGATCCCGGTGATGTTTTCTTTACTTGCACTATTAAATTCGAAGGTACGTTTGGCTCGATGGATTGCGTGCAAGATGATATTTCGGGTGAACGAGATCTTCAAGAATCTATATATATATACATATATATATATATATATATATATATATATATATATATATATATATATATATATATATATATATATATATATTTATATATATGTATGTGTGTATGTAAGAATATAATTTGTCTGGACTCTTCTCTCTAAATGATAGATATGGATAATAGAAAGTTGTTTTGAAATTATTATTCTTATAAGAATAGATATTAATATCTTTTTCCATCTTCCTGGAATATAAACATATTTCCATTGCAAAGTTTCAACTCTTTAATTAAGACACAGTTTTACAAATTTGCTGGGGTTTTCATCCGAAATTCACATTAATGCATATTATTTTCCTTTGTTATATCACCATATTTATTACAGAACCTTTTTATTACTCAATGTAACTATATGGATATTTTCTTATCTCCATGAATAAACGTTTGTTTGAGTATTTCAGCCTAAAAAGAATATATTAAAGTGTTACAGTCTCTGAATGTGACCTGATATATGACCTTAAGAGGAGCTGTATAAGCTACTTTGAACTAAAAATCTGTCTTTTTGAATCATTCTACTCTACAAATCGAATTTTGCAAATTTCTTAAATCAAGACAAATGCATATGAAAGCTATGAGCTATGAATACCAGCCTTGATTAGGTTTTTAAAGAGAAAGTGGAATAACATCCAGGTCAGGGGCCCTATTTATGGTAGAATTCTAATAGCGTTACAAATGTTTCACGCCAGTAAATTGAAATTATGCATGCTGATGCCGTAGAGTGTTTAATGAAATTTAATCATTACTACGTTACTGACAAAAGGAGATACGAGTGTAATTCTTAGTAAGAAGAGACTATATGTCGCATAGGTTTGGAATCTTTAGATTTATTGCTGTGTAACACATTAATTGAACTCTTTCTAAAAGCGAATTGAACTGAAAATAGATTTGATAACTGGTTTTTATTAGGATAAAATTAATAGAACAGACTATAGTTATTTGAAATGCACTTAATAATAGTGCTAGAATGCAAAAAGCCAAAGCAGAGTCCTTCAAAAGAAGGCAACCGTGTGACCCCACATGAATGGGAAAAAATCACGCTAGTAGGAGAAGAATGTAAATTATGTTAAATATAACTAAGGGAATAGGGTAGTTTGCATACTCCTTTTCGTTGATAGAAGAAAATCTAAAGTTTAAGCCCTTGAAATGTTAAATTACATGTAAAGTATGTTATAAAATTTCATTAATTCTACGTGGTAATTGTTCTGATCATTTACCTCAACCAATCTTTAAACCATTAAATAAGAATTTCAAGGAATAATATTTGTATTTTCCTAGTCAATAGCAAGTCATCTCAATCTATT
>NC_090730.1:48644444-48686944 GCF_036898095.1 Palaemon carinicauda
CTTCGTCCTTTATTTTCTTACCAGAATTTTGCTCTATTAATTCTTTTTTAATATGTTTACGAAACACGAACTGCACGATTTGAATTTTTAAGTTTGGAGTGTTGTTGACACATTGAATATGCTTGATAATAATACAGTAGTCAAACAGATCCTTGGTTCTCATGTGCTCAGAACAAGATGGAAAGAGGTAACGAGGGTCAGAGAAATTCTATCCTATAGGAAGTGTATCTATTTAAGACCTATTTTTTCATCACGAATACTATCTTTTAAAATAAGCCTGGAAACAATGTTATGACTAAATTACTAACAGTTTGATAGGGGCAGATATTCTTTCAAATCCTTTTTTATGTGTGAAATCAACTCTCTCTCTCTCTCTCTCTCTCTCTCTCTCTCTCTCTCTCTCTCTCTCTCTCTCTCTCTCTCTCTTATAAACACACGGAGAGGTACTTACAGACTCGACGAGAACATCGTCTTCCTCATTTTCTCACTCACATTTATCCTCTGTCTCATCTTGAACTTTATTTCACCTGGACAATGATACAAGATGAACGGTGAAAAGAAAAAAAAATCATAGCACAAACTATGTGTTTACTCTTTCAGTTACTTGGTCATCGCACTCATTATCTATTTATCCTTCTCTTATGTCCCATGTTCTATGATAAGAATTATGGAAAACGTTTGACATCTCACAAAAAATAATATTCACATCGTTACGGTACATCTTTATGATATAACATAACATTTGCTAAATCGCCTGCTAATTGATACTATGTTCACAATCAGAATATATAATTTGTTTCCAAGAACCAACTAATCCCTTTCACAAACAGAGTAACCGTTTCTTCTAGGAGAGTAGATTGTGTTCTTATGTCATATTATTATTTATAAGCAACATTCATGAAGGGATCATTAAACATTGCACTATGATGATATTATATTGCGTTATGAATACGCCATTCAATAATCCCAACTCGAAAATAAATTCGTTTCAGCAGCTACCTGGCATTCATAAGAGAGATACGTCCTTGCTGTAATCTGGATTCTGCCACACAACCCTAGCATGTCTAATGTCACGGGATCTGGTATCACTGTTTACCCGTCGAACATGCCCGATAGTGTGGTCTGGGCCTAACACTGATTGCCCGCCGTCTATTTGCCCGTCGTAGGGATGGAACTTTAGGATTTTTGCTCTACATGTGATAGGAATATAATGAATTTGGGTTAAAGTAACATGAAGCATAAAGTTGGATGACTGAAATTTCATTATTTATATTACAAATGATGTTATGAGGATAATAATCTATGAACCTTAAAAAAGAGCCTAATTTAATTTTGCTATAACAACCGTAAATCATAATGTAAAAAGAAATCAATGACAGAAAAACAATATATAAGGTTATTTCTTCATCTATGGTTATTCATGTTGTTAGCTACCGTATTTTTATCAATGAATAGCCATTTGTTCAATGCTAATGCACGTTAAAAGTAATACTATGTAAAAGCTATTACGAATTACTCATATTAAATTAAAATTCCTCCAAAAGTCATTTACTCAAACATTCAAAAGCTTTTTTTTTTTTTATAAATTAACAGAGTGAATAATACACAACACCCAAAAGCTTTTACAAAATCATAACACAGTTTTAAACAGGAAAAACAGAACCAGCTGTTCCATAATTATTCTCTGCCACTTTGCAAAAACTTCAGCCATTCAAGTTTATTTATCTCCGAGCGTTACACTCAGTATCTAATATCTGAAGTTTAGATCTTTGTTGTTCTTTCTTTTTCACGTATTTTATGCGTTTTAAATGCATTATCTGCATTGTAGATGTGATCAAGTTTCTCTATTTTCGAAAGTAGAGAATTTGACCATATAATGCCACGGCCACTATTATCACTACTACTATTAATAATAATAATAATAATAATAATAATAATAATAATAATAATAATAATAATCGGCCATAGTAGTAATAAAGCAATATTAATATAATGGAATAATTGTAATAATAATTGTAGCAACAATGATAGTAATGATTATAAATAACTTTAGTAAAGGTGTAATTCTAATAATAGTGTAATAATTTTGGTAATAATAGTAATTGTGAAAATAATCATTATAGTAATGATAATGTTTTTTTTTTCAATTATTTATAGTAATGATTAATCATAAGAGAAGTAATAAATGATAATAATAGTAGTTATAATTAATTATGATATAATCATAATCAATAACACTATAAAGATAAGGATAATAACACTTATAATCAATTTTAACACTATTATTGTTGTTTAAATAAATCAGCTATGAGAAGGTGTCTGCCAATCACGACGCCTGTAGATGGATTTCAGGCTGGACCCAGTTGCTTCCATACTTCACCCTGTTCTTGTTATATGATCAAATATACGGCCATTACACTTCATTTTTCAATTCTTGCAAACAATATTATTATTATTATTATTATTATTATTATTATTATTATTATTATTATTATTATTATTATTATTATTACTTGCTAAGCTACAACCCTAGTTGGAAAAGCAGGATTCTATGATAAAATGTACGGGTATTACACTTCCTCTTTCAAGTCTCGCAAACGATGTTATTGCTTGAGTGTAATTAATAATAAATGAAATAACCATTCTTGTTGTAAGAATCTTCTTTGTTTTATCTTTGGATACCATTCCTACGGCCTAATTTAGTTTTAGTCTGTTAACTTATTCCGTTTTTGTGATATGGGTACTTTTTTTTCTACGTGTAGATTGACACTAATCAAATCAGCAGATAATGATAAAATATTGTTTAATACATAGGCCTACATCCTAAAAATGAAGGGGTACCTATATTTTATTGCATATCAAAGTTAATCAAATGCATTTCTGAATAAAATAAAAAAATTCCGTAATACAAGTACATTAACAAAATAAATATAGATGTTGACATATATTTTGAAAGATAATTATCCGTTCCCTAGTAGCATACCAGTTTATAATTTTTCTTCCTCAAAGGTCTTGGAGCATGTAATGCTCTTTTTACAATTTCCAATGTTGTACAAAAATCCCTTGATTGTGATCTGGAGGGTTGTAAGATTGGCCTTGAGATTAATGCTGCCTTTCACTGTATTAATCATGATGTCCTTTGTGGTTAACTTCGAGAATCCATGGACCAGATTAAAACACATTTATTCCTATTTCTACATTATCAGACTATCTACACATATACATAATATCAAATAAATACAGTTTTGACCGAAATACTAGTTTAAATTTACATAAATCCTATTTTAATGATCAGCTTCAACTGGCATTTATTAGTCAGAGCTTATGAAAAAGCAGCACAATATTTACCTAGACTAACCAAACTGATTATTATTTCCAATACACTTCTCAATAAACTGTCCCTTATATATCTTATTTATCTACAAACCTTATCTTAATAATATACATGTAAGTATAGATAAACGAGAGAAAGACGCTAGCATCATGACCCGGAACAATCATAGTATAATTATATCATAACATATAATATCAGAACACAATTCTATATTTTCATCAAAATATCATATGGTTGTTTTCTCTCATTATAAAAAGTCTTGTTCCATTGGCAAATAAGTCTATATATATCTCCTAAAAGGAACAATTTACAATAATTTCCATTTTCCTCAATCATCAAAATTTCTAGCACCGTATAATATTGATATAAATACAATACCGTATCAAATTCATCACCTGCGTTTCCAACTCAACTACATGCATTGCTAAAACACCCAGCAGATTTTCAAACCGTTTAAAAGGAAATCATACTGTATATTTGAACATATTTAATAATTCTCCTCAGTATTTACTGGCACAAAAACATGAAACTTCCTGTTTTGTTTCTACATCCAAACAGGTCAACAACCTATGCTTGAGCACAAACCATTTATCACTGGGGGGGATAAAAAAAAAATCTAATAGAAGTCACCCAAAACACTGGATCACCTCAATATTCCTGAAAAAGAGGACAGAATTGTGTAAAGTCGAAAGACAGGAGGCCTGCCAGAACCTGTACAAAACACCCCTTCGGATATCATCACCTTACCAATGAAGCCTGAAGACTAGAGTCTGTTATTATTATTATTATTATTATTATTATTATCATTATTATTATTATTATTATTATTATTATTAGCTAAGCTAAAACCCAATTTGGATAAGCATGGTGCTATAAGCCCAAGGGCTACAACACGAAAAATACCCAAGTGAGGAAGGGAAACAAGGAAGTAATAATCTATAAGAATAGTAATAACAATCAAAATAAAATAGTCTAAGATCATTCGCAACCTTAAATTAGATCTATCATATAAGCTAATCTGTATAAAAAATCATAAAAACAAGAAGAGAAACAAGATAGAAATAGCATGCTCAAGTGTACGCCTAAGCAAGAGAACACTAATCCAAGATATTGGAAGTCCATAGTACAGAGGCTATGGCACTACCCAGGAATAGAAAACAATGGTTTGATTTTGGATTGTCCTTCTCATAGATGAGCTACTTACCATATCTGAAGAGTCTCTTCTATTCTTACCATGAGTAAAGGGGCCACTGAAAAACCGTATTGCATTAGTTAATCCCTTGAATGATGAACTGTTTGGTAATCTTTGTGGTGTCAGGTGTATGAGGACAGAGGAGAATTTGAAAAGAATGGGCTAAACTATTAAGTGTAAGAGTGCACGACTAAAAAAATGAGCTGTAACCAGAGAGGGGGTTCCAATCTAGTACCGTCTGGCGAATTAAAGGATTCAAAAACCCTCTGACGGTAGAATCTCAATGGGTAGCTGGTGCCCTGGCCAACCTACGAACTACACCATTATGGACTGCCACTTCCCCACCGTCAAGAACTCTATCAATATATCCATTTCTGATGAAGGGGAAAATAATTTAAAACTGACTAAAGTTGAGGTTAATGCTTTAGGTTTAGGGCATTAACGCCTACCTCATGACATGACTGTGTAGTGACAAAGCCACCCAACACCGACAAATGCTGCCTTAAGCTTACGACCCAAATACCACCATTAACAACCATTGGATGACTCACCTCAGCATCAGTTGTGCTACTACTACTCCAGATTTAGGTCTGGTGCTAAGAAATGTCCTACAGAATGAAAATACGAAAAACAAAACAAAATAACCTTCAAGTAGGCCATCACTTGTGTTGGTGGCCTACCCATTAACTGATCACTTCTTGTTTCATGGGTGAGGATCTAATGTAAACTTCCTGGTAGAAACTAGTGTCTTTTATTCCCTACTGACACATCCTTAATGCAGACACGATCCTGTCATTCTAAGCCTGTTGAAAAATTCGGCAGAGTTTGCAACCTTTTAAAAGGAAATCATAAATGGGTACATATTTCATATGTTCTCTTCAGTATCGACCGGGACAACCACATGAAACTTAATGTTGTTATTCAATATCCAAACAGGTCAACAGTCGATGCTTGGACACTGCACCCTATATTACCCAACTAGAGTTGGGGTCACAAAAAGGGGAAATGTAATGGAAGTCACCTACTGCATTGGATCACCTCAGCATAATGCATTAAGGAAACCATGAGTAACGATGGGAACTAAAATATGTGATGCACTTTGGTGGTTCTGTGGACAAGAGTCAAACCGACTTTTGCTTATTATTAACCCTAAAAATTTATTTACACACATACATACAATCACATACTGTATAGACATAGTTTTACATTAAATATTACTTTAAACTAACATAATACCATTTAATAGATCTGCTGTAATGCGCATTTTTACAATCAAATCTGATATATATATATATATATATATATATATATATATATATATATATATATATATGTAGATATATATATATATATATATATATATATATATATATATATATATATATATATATATATATATATATATATATATATATATATATATATATATTAGTGTGCTACTGTTGTTAACACACATTGAGTATGTTTGTTGGGATGTTACATATTCAAGTAAAGTCAATCAAGTTAACTTTAAAATGGTTTATTCTTTAAAAACAACAGTGTTAACATCTCCATCACAGGAGTATAGCTGGTTTGGTCGGATGACCATTCCATATGATGTATTGATAAGAACTGCCTAAAATATCGATATCACAGATATCGTATAGTTAGTTATCTCAGCATTTAAACACAGAATGTAAACTAAACATTAGTATAGGAAGACACCTGCATCCGGTGGCGACACAACTCTTTCACACGGTTCGTATTTGTGTTTATTCTTCATAAAAATGTTACATTGCTGAGATATGCAAATCGCATCCTGTTATGACCTGTCTGACTACAGCACTTCTCACGCTAGCTTCTACTTCCACAAAGACGTATTACGTCATGTGTTTTAAACATGTAATATATGATTATTACATCAGCTCGGCCAGCTATCTCAATTTTCTAAAAAATTTAACAACACGTCAAAATATGTTTACTAGGAGTGTGACTGGACATATGTATTATTCTTTGTTTAACTTTAGCCATAAGCAAATGAGGACGAATGTTCAAATAGGCACATTAAAAAAAAATAATAACAATAATGCATATGAAAAGATATTACCAAAGCAAAGAAAAAATGCATGATAAATACCGATCACATATATGGTACATTGCTAGCAAATGATTATATGGTTCCAAAAAAAAAAAAATACTGATATACATATGATTCGGTAACTTTATTAAAGAATAATTGTTACCTTTGTCAGAAATATAGATTATTACAATACGGTAATTAATAGAAATATTCGTTACCTTGGTAAAGATACAATTCATAGTGCACAAACATGAATTCCTGGAACGTACACGTACCACGGTTTCGTACATATATATATATATATATATATATATATATATATATATATATATATATATATATATATATATATATATATATATATATATATATATATATATATATTTATATATAGGGCTTATATATTTTATTAGATGCCCATAGATTCTGTTTTTTTTTTTTCTTTTCTTTTAACATTCCGGCATATATATTTTATTAGAGGCCAAAAAAAATGATTTTTTTAAAAATGTTTTTTACAAAAAGCAAATGTTCCATAGTCTCTTCAATTACATATTACTAGCGTACTAACTGCTTATCGTTCACAACGCGTTTCCAAGACAATTTTACTCCTTTGAGCGAATGAAGTGGCCACTTTCAAACGGCTTTAAATTGAATTAAATAAGGAGTTTTGTCTGGACATGGCAAAACGTTCTGTTTGAGCGGCAAACTATTCCTTAACCTACGCCAAACAAAGATGTTAACGGCGATAAATATCATCACCGTCACAACTGTTCCTGCTAGTACTATGGGGTGAAGAAATTCTTTATAAGTCGGTGACGGGTGGTCCATCTCGGTCAATTTCATCAACCGCTTGGCTACCTGTTTGTTGTATGGGAAAGGTAATGATGGAACTGTTGTTGACCACGTGAAGTTCGCGAAGTAGGCTCGTTCTCTGATGATGGTTTTTTATCCCTTTCACCATGGAATTAGGGGATGTCCCGATACAAAAATCTGTTGCAACAAAGATTTGGGAATAGGACGTGGATCCATCCGGGCATGATACATTGAAGCCGGCCTTGTCGTATCGTATCCACGAGCCGTTGTTCAGTGTGCAATTGAACTCATTATTGTCAAAGGGATAAAGCTTATCCAGACAATTTTCCCTTGTATGGGAGAGAGCACCGTCTAGCACTACACCTAACTCGCATGAATCCATTAAGTTTTTATGGAATTCAAATGAGTCAGCTGTACATATTTTTCTATCCATTGCGTCTGAACAGTGAGTTAATTGATTTAAGTCTTTAATGACCGTATATGTTTCCTCGTCTGAGGAAATCAATACGTGTCCTGTCAAATTGGATATTACTGGATTTGAGTGATTCGTCATGAAAGTCGGAAATGGTGATATCCTGTAAGGTTGCCAGGCATCGAAAGAATCAAAGGGAATTGTAATCATAATCCTGTAATTTTCAACACTTACTGTAATTAGGCTGTAATAAAATTCTAACCTACGTGCGTCTAACAAAGGAATATAGCCTAGTTCCTCCCGTCCGTTCTCCACAATTAACTTTAAGTATTTTATAGGCAACAAATGGGGTGATAGTACACCTTTAGTTGCTAACGTGATAGCTTCCACATAATCTTTTGATTTCTCAATGAAATTTGCAATTCTGTTATGTATGTGATCTATTTATAATCATAATACGTTAACGTTGCCAACAAATCCTGTACTTCCATAATCTGATTGATACTACTTGAATGTTCATTTACTAAACTCATAATTTGATTGATTGAAGCTAATTGATTCCTTAGTTCTGACATAATCAATTCATCTTCATGAGTCAAGAACTCAATTTCTTATTTTGATTACTAATCTTAAGACGATTGGAAATTCCTAAACCTAAACTTGCAATAGACCCAAAGATATTTAGTGCAGCAAAAATAAACGGGTTACGTCTCTCTTTATTTTCGTGTCCTACAGTCCACATCAAAAGGTCACGAGCCAAAGATTCTGTCTCGTAAGTCTTATTTTGCAAGTCATCAGATAGCATCTATGCAACTTTTAGTGTCGATCCAAGCGAACTCTCTGTAGTCAAATGAAAATGTCTTCTATGCAATTCATCTAATGAGACAGCAAACCTCGAAATGGCGCTAGTGACGTCATTCTCTGGGAGAAAAATTGCTTGCATTCGCACTTCTACAACTACGTTACTCGATGTAATAAAAACGTCTTCTTGTGTTTCAACTATAGTGCCATATTTAAAATCTATACTTTTAGTTTTAGAGCTCATCCCACACGAGAAAAATGTCTGAGCGAACAATATCACTCCCAACAACAAAAAATTCATCTTGGAAACCTGTAACGAGAAAAATATATGTAATTACTTCTGTATTAAGAAGAAAACTTTTAACATACAAATAAAAATCTTTCCCTCACTTCTTTCCCTCTTATTTTTTTTTTTTTAATTTCTTATGTGAGCCAATGGTACGATTCTCTCATCAGTGGGTTGGGATACGTTTTGAACTCTAAACCTATTAGCCGTTAATGTTTCCAAAATGTTAAATGGGCCTTCAAACTTAGGTGTTAGTTTATAATTGAGTCCTTTACGTACATTTACCTGTATGTATACATTATCACCCACGGTATATGTTTTAGTTGGCTTCGCTATTTTATCATGATTCCTTTTCATTATGATTTGTGATTCTTCTAAATTCTTTCGAAGGATATCAAAACAACTTTTGCTTGCATTTATACATTCTTTTAAAGGATTTGATAGATTAGTTGTAGGCGTTAATACATGGAAAGGCGTTCTAACTGGGGTACCATACAATGCTTCATGCGGTGACATTTTAATTGATATATGATATGAATGATTCAGAGTACTCAGTGCCGCAGGTATTGCAATATCCCAGTTGGGGTCTGATCCCCTTAGTGTTACTCTCAATATATTTAAAACCTTCCTATTTGCTCTTTCCACTAGCCCATTCGACTCTGGGTGATATATCATGGTATTTATTTTCTTTATGCTAAGGAATTCACACAATGAGGTGAGTAAGTGATTATTAAATTCTCCACCCCAGTCTGAGATTATCATGTGTGGAATTCCATGTTTACAAATGTAACACTCGTAAAACTTCCTAGCGCATTCAATCGCAGTTTTAGTTTTAAGCGCTATTAGATCTGTATATCGAGTTAAAGCATCTACAATTACTAAGAGGTGCTTATTTCCTCTGTCTGACTCGTAAAATCCTGTTAACAAATCTAAATATATTCTTTCAAAGGGTTGATTGGGCACAGGATAAGCCCCTAGGCTGACAGGTGTTTTCGTATGCCCTTTGTCTTCCTGACATGTGCGACAATTAGCTATGTGTTTTTTTTATATCTGTAAGCATCGTATGCCAATAAAACAATGATTTGGCTTTCTGTGACATTAATTAGAACCCCGGGTGTCCATGTAATGGATTTGCATGCAACCAATTCAGGACAGTGGAAATAAGTGAGATTGGTACCACTACCTGGTCGTTAGTTACATGTGGTGTATTGCGGGTTTTCCTTGTCACGGTCCTACACAGAATTTTGTCTTTGATTATATAATTCTGCTGTTTATACTTTATATATCCCTTTTCCTTATGATTACCTTTCAAAGCATATATAATTGTTTCTAATTTCTGATCTTTTCTTTGCTCAGTCTGTAATAATTCAGCGCTCCAGCCCAAATCTTCTTGTTCAGATATCGTTTTAATAATAGGCATAGATGTTGATATATCTATTAATTCAGCTAAAGGCTCCGTACAAGATGACACAGGGTTGCGTGATAATGCATCAGCAATGATATTTGCTTTCCCAGGTAAATACCCGATTCTCGCGCCAAAGTCTTGAATGATCAAATGCCACCGAGTTCGTTTAGGGCTGTGGTTGAAGCCTTTAAAGAATTCGGTTAGTGGTTTATGATCAGTAAGAACCTTAACGGGATAACCGTATTGTGTTATGATATATGTTATAATTGCTTCAGTTTATATTGTAGTGTCTTCTTTTGGTATATGTTAGGATTTTTTTGTAGATAAGTAGTAAGTTTTCTTCAAGTGAATTGGCAATATCAATTGGTTTAGGAAGTTTAGTTAAATATCAATTTTTTTTATCAGATTTGATTGTAAAAATGGGCGTTACAGCTGATCTATGAAATAGTATTATGTTAGTTTGAAGTAATATTTAATGTAAAACTATGTCTATACAGTATGTGATTGTATGTATGTGTGTAAATAAATTTTTGGGGTTAATAATAAGCAAAAGTCTGTTTGACACTTGTCCACAGAACCACCAAAGTGCATCACATATTTTAGTTCCCAGCGTTACTCATGGTTTCCCTAATGCATTATGCTGAGGTGATCCAATGCAGTAGGTGACTTCCATTACATTTCCCCGTTTTGTGCTTCCAACTCTAGTTGGGTAATATAGGGTGCTGTGTCCAAGCATCAACTGTTGACCTGTTTGGATATCGAATAACAACATTAAGTTTCATGTGGTTGTCCTGGTCGATACTGAAGAGAACATATGAAATATGTACCCATTTATGATTTCCTTTTAAAAGGTTGCAAACTCTGCTGAATTTTTCAACAGGCTTAGAATGAAAGGATCGTGTCTACATTAAGAATGTGTCAGTAGGGAGTAAAATACACTAGTTTCTACCAGAAAGTTCACATTAGATCCTCACCCATGCAACAAGAAGTGATCAGTTAATGGGTAGGCTACCAACACAAGCGATGGCCTACATAAAGGTTATTTTGTTTCTATTTTTCGCATTGATATTCTGTATGACATTTCTTAGCACCAGACCCAAATCTGGAGTGGTAGTAGCACAACTGAGGCTGAGGTGAGTCATCCAGTTGTTGTTAAGGGTGGTATTTGGGTTGTAAGATTAAGGCAGTATTTGTTGGTGTTGGTTGGGTTTGTCATTACACAGTCATGTACCTAGGTAGGCGTCAATGCCCTAAACCTAAAGCATTAACCTCATCTTCAGTCAGTTTTAAATGATTTTCCCCTTCATCAGAAATGGAGATGTTGATGGAGTTCTTGACGGTGGAGAAGTGGCAGTCCATAAAGATGTAGTTTGTAGGTTGGCTAGGGCACCAGCTACCCATTGAGATTCTACCGTCAGAGGGTTTTTGAATCCTTTGATTTGCCAGACAGTACTAGATTGGAACCCCCTCTCTGGTTACGGTTCACTTTTTTATTTATGCACTCATACACCGAATAGTTTAGCCCATTCTTTACAAATTCTCCTCTGTCCTCATACACCTGACACCACAAAGATTACCAAACAGTTCATCATTCAAGGGATTAACTACTGCAATATGGTTTTTCAGTGGCCACTTTACTCCTGGTAAGAATAGAAGAGACTCTTCATATATGGTAAGTAGCTGATCTAGGAGAAGGACAATCCAAAATCAAACCATTGTTTTCTATTCCTGGGTAGTGCCATAGCCTCTGTACTATGGTCTTGCAATATCTTGGATTAGTGTTCTCTTGCTTAGGCGTACACTTGAGCATGCTATTTCTATCTTGTTTCTCTTCTTGTTTTTATGATTTTTTATACAGATTAGCTTATATGATAGATCTAATTTAAGGTCGTGAATGATCTTAGACTATCTTATTTTGATTGTTATTACTATTCTTGTAGATTATTTACTTCATTGTTTCCCTTCCTCAATAGAGTATTTTTCGTGTTGTAGCCCTTGGGCTTATAGCATCATGCATATCCAACTAGGGTTGTAGCTTAGCTAATAATAATAATAATAATAATAATAATAATAATAATAATAATAATAATAATAATACAGTAGACTCTAGTCTTAAGGCTTCATTGGTAAGATGCTGATATCGGAAAGGGTGTTTTGTACAGGTACTGGCACGCCTCCTACTTGTCGATTTTACTCAATTCTGTCTTCTTTTTTTTCAGGAATTTTGAGGTGATCCAGTGTTGTGGGTGACTTTCATTAAATTCTTTTTTATCCACCCACCCCCCAGTGATGAATGGTTTGTTCCCGAGCATAGATTGTTGACCTGTTTGGATATCGAAACACAACAGGAAGTTTCGTGTTTTTGTGCCAGTAAATACTGAAGAGAATTATTAAATATGTTCAAATATACAGTATGACTTCCTTTTAAACGGTTTGAAGCTCTTCTGGTGTTTCACCAATGCATGTAATTGAGTTGGAAACGCAGGTGATGAATTTGATACGGTATTGTATTTATATTAATATTATACGGTGCTAGAAATTTTGATGATTGAGTAAAATGGAAATTATTGTAAATTGTTCTATTCGAGAGATTTATATAGACTTATTTGCCAATGGAATAAGACTTTTTACAATGATTGAAAACAACCATATGATATTTTGATGAAAATATAGAATTGTGTTCTGATATATGTTTTCATATAATTATACTATGATTGCTCGTGTTTATGATGTTAGCGTCTTTCTCTCTTTTATCTATACTTAGATGTAAAGTATTAAGATCAGTTTGTAGATAAATAAGACATTTAAGGGACAGTTTTTTGAGAAGTGTATTGGAAATATTAATTAGTTTGGTTAGTCTAGGTAAATATTGGGCTGCTTTTTCATAAGCTTTTACTGATAAATGCAGGTTGAAGCTAATCATTAAAATAGGATTTAGGTAAATTTAAACTAATATTTCTGTCAAAACTGTATTGATTTGATATTATGTATATGTGTAGATAGACTGATAATGTAGAAATAGGAATAAATGTGTTTTAATCTGGTCCATGGAATCTCGAAGTTAACCCCAAAGGACATCATGATTAATACAGTGAAAAGCAGCATTAATCTCAAGGTCAATCTTACAACCCTCCAGATCACAATCAAGGGATTTTTGTACAACATTGGAAATTGTAAGTAGAGCATTACATACTCCAAGACCTTTGAGGAAGAAAAACTATAAACTGGTATGTTACTAGGGAACAGATAATAATCTTTCAAAATGTATGTCAACATTTATATGGTATTATATGGTCAAATTCTCACTTTCGAAAATAGAGAAACTTGATAACATCTACAATGCAGTAAATGTATTTAAAACGCATAAAATACGTGAAAAAGAAAGAACAACAAAGATCTAAACTTCAGATAATAGATAGTGTAACGCTAGGAGATAAATGAACTTGAATGGCTGAAATTTTGCAAAGTGGCAGAGAATAATTATGGAACAGCTGGTTCTGTTTTTCCTGTTTAAAACGGTGTTAGGATTTTGTAAAAGCTTTTGGGTGTTGTGTATTATTCGCTTTTTTTGAATGAATGAGTAAATGACTTTTGGAGGAATTTGAATTTAATATGAGTAATTTGTAATATCTTTTACATAGTATTACTTTTAACGTGCATTAGCATTGACCAAATAGCTATTTATTGATAAAAATACGGTAGCTAACAGCATGAATGACCATACATGAAGAAATAACTTTGTACATTTTTTTCTCTCAATGATTTCTTTTTACATAATAATATTCTGTTCTTACAGCAAAATTAAATTAGTTTCTTTTCTAAGGTTCATGGATTATTATCCTCATAATACCATTTGTAATATAAGTAATGAAATTTCAATTATTCAAAGTTTATGCTTCACGTTTTTTTTAACCAGAATTCATGAGATTCCCATCACCTATAGATCAAAAATCCTAAAGTTCCATCCACACGACGGACAAATAGACGGCGGGCAATCAGTGTTAGGCCCAGACCACAATATCGGGCATGTTCGACGGGTAAACAGTGATACCAGATCCCGTCACATTAGACATGCTAGGATTGTGAGTGGCAGAATCCAGACCTACAGCAAGGACGTATCTCTTTTGTGAATGCCAGGTAGCTGCTGAAACGAATGAATGTTGCTTATGAATAACAATATGACATATGATTACAATCTACTCTCCTGAAAGAAACTGATACTGTGTTTATGAAAGGGATTAGTTGGATCTTGGAAACAAATTTTGGTTGTGTATATATTATCAATTAGCAGGCAATTTAGCAAATGTTGTTATATCGTAAAGATGTAATTTTTTTTTTTTTTTTGAGATGTCGAAATTTTTTTTATAATTCTTATCATAGAATATGGGATATAAGAGAAGGAAAAAGAGATAATGAGTGCGGTGACCAAGTAATTGAAAGAGTATACACATAGTATGTGCAATGTTTTTTTTTTCTTTCTTTTCATGTTCATCTTGTATCATTGTCCAAGTGAAATAAAGTTCAAGATGAGACAGAAGATACATGTGTGAGAAAAGGAGGAAGACGATGAACTCACCGAGTCTGTATGTACCTATTCGTGTGTTTATGAGAGAGAGAGAGAGAGAGAGAGAGAGGAGAGAGAGAGAGAGAGAGAGAGAGAGAGAGAGAGAGAGAGAGAGAGAGAGAGAGAGAGAGAGATTATTTCACACATAGAAAAGATTTGAAAGAATATCTGCCCGTATCAAACTATTAGAAACTTAGTAGTAACACTGTTTCCAGACTTATTTCAAAAGATAGTGTTCGTGATGGAAAAAAGGTATCTAATTGATACACTTCCTGTCAATTAGAATTTCTCTGAACCTTGTTATCTCTTTCCATCTTGCTCGATAACATGTAACATCTGAGCACATGCGAACCAAGAATCTGTGAGAATACTGTATACTTATGCATTTGTTTTTAAATACTTGGTTATAATTATTTTTTTTTCTTAGAATTATTATCAAGTATATTTAATGAGTCAACAATACCCCACAATTAAAAAAAAATCAAATCATGCAGTTACAGTTTCGTAAACATATTATAAAGGATAATTAGAGCAAAATTCTGGTAAAAAAATAAAAGACACGGCTAGTCAAAATCACCTGCGTGATGTAGGCGAAGCCATCCCAAGAGATAGAACGACCAGGAAACATGAACAGGTAGTTGTCTGTTCGTGAGCTTGAACGAAGCACCGGAAACTATTGTAAGTCAGAGGCTGGGACGGCCCATATTATCGTGCATTGGTGACCTTTCTATCTTCACTGATGGTGACATAAAGAGGACATCTCTGTCAAACATTGTTCCTGACACTCACAAGGAAGATGTGGAAGAACATCATGATCACGAGGAAAGTGGTGTTTCACGACGCCATGTATGCAATAAACTGATTATTAAACTCTCTCTCTCTCTCTCTCTCTCTCTCTCTCTCTCTCTCTCTCTCTCTCTCTCTCTCTCTCTCTCTCTCTCTCTCTCTCTCTCATCAAGTTTTGATTTTTTGCCTGTGCCTCAAGCTCTATCGTAGACTGGTAAAAGCAAACTGAAATTCTCCAAGAATATTTGGGAAACCATTAGCGTAGATATATTATAAAATGTAACGTAATGAGCTGTTTATTCTGAAAGAGCTTACAGATTTAAGTAGATGAATGGCAAAATATAGCTTTAACTGGTAAGGTCCCAGTTTATTTTGAAATAATCTTACTTGAACAAAAACTATTACCTATTATGCATAAAATTCAATAAAATTTCAAGGAATATGGAGTATATAAATTTCATAAAATCCTACCAGTTTTAGTGAGGAGGGAAATAATTGCTTACAATACCTTACAGAATATGAAATTAAAATTTCTGATGAAAAGAGGCAATCTTAAGGCTGGACTTGTTTTCATCTTACCTGAGATTAGTATTTTTGATTTCTTAACCACTGGAGTAAGGAATTATGATGGTATTAAGATAGATTATTTTTGGCCATTTTTAAAGTACTACGTAATGGAATTCACAATTATCTAAAGTGTAATCTGAGGCCATATCAGAAATAAATCTCAGGTAAGTGATGAATAATTTAGTGTCGATATTGTTAACTGTTTAAAATTGAGGCTGTTGTAGTATGTATTCTTATGATAACAGATATTTTATATTGATATTATTCATGAAAATGGAGATAGTTCTATAACTAATAACTATTACCGATAGATTTAATCAAGGGACGCTGATTATTTTCCTTTCGGTACAGAATATGATGATAATTTTTATTACTCAACCTGCTCATTACAGGAAATTACAGTATTTGTCAAAAGTCAGCTAGCTCATTGAATTTATATATATATATATATATATATATATATATATATATATATATATATATATATATATATATATATATATATATATATATATATACATACATACATATACCAAACGCACTTCCCCCAATTTTGGGGGGTAGCCGACATCAACAAAGAAACAAAACAAAAAGGGGACCTCTACTCTCTACGTTCCTTCAGCCTAACCAGGGACTCAACCGAGTTCAGCTGGTACTGCTAGGACGCCACAGCCCAACCTCCTACATTATCCACCACAGATGAAGCTTCATAATGCTGAATCCCCTACTGCTGCTACCTCCGCGGTCATCTAAGGCACTGGAGGAAGCAGCAGGGCCTACCGGAACTGCGTCACAATCGCTCGCCATTCATTCCTATTTCTAGCACACTCTCTTGCCTCTCTCACATCTATCCTCCTATCACCCAGAGCTTTCTTCACACCATCCATCCACCCAAACCTTGGCCTTCCTCTTGTACTTCTCCCATCAACTCTTGCATTCATCACCTTCTTAGCAGACAACCATTTTCCATTCTCTCAACATGGCCAAACCACCTCATCACATTCATATCCACTCAAGCCGCTAACTCATTTCTTACACCCGTTCTCACCCTCACCACTTAGTTCCTAATCCTATCTACTCGAGATACACCAGCCATACTCCTTAGACACTTCATCTCAAACACATTCAATTTCTGTCTCTCCATCACTTTCATTCCCCACAACTCGATCCATACATCACAGTTGGTACAATCACTTTCTCATATAGAACTCTCTTTACATTAATGCCCAACCCTCTATTTTTTATTACTCCCTTAACTGCCCCCAACACTTTGCAACCTTCATTCACTCTCTGACGTACATCTGCTTCCACTCCACCATTTGCTGCAACAACAGACCCAAGTACTTAAACTGATCCACCTCCTCAAGTAACTCTCCATTCAACATGACATTCAACCTTGCACCACCTTCCCTTCTCGTACATCTCATAACCTTACTCTTACCCACATTAACTCTCAACTTCCTTCTCTCACACACCCTTCCAAATTCTGTCACTAGTCGGTCAAGCTTCTCTTGCTGTGTTGGTACCAGTACAGTATCAACCGCAAACAACAACTGAGTTACCTCCCATTCATGGTCATTCTCGCCTACCAGTTTTAATCTTCGTCCAAGCACTCGAGCATTCACCTCTCTCACCAATCCATCACATACAACTTAAACAACCACGGCGACATCACACATCCCTGTCTCAGCCCCACTCTCACCGGAAACCAATAACTCACTTCATTTCCTATTCTAACACATGCTTTACTACCTTTGTAGAAACTTTTCACTGCTTGCAACAACCTTCCACCAACTCCATATAACCTCATCACATTCCACATTGCTTCCCTATCATCTCTATCATATGCTTTCTCCGATCCATAACGCAACATACACCGCCTTACCTTTTGCTAAATATTTCTCGCACATCTGCCTAACTGTAAAAATTTGATTCATACAACAACTACCTCTTCTAAAACCACCCTGTACTTCCAAGATTGCATTTTCTGTTTTATCCTTAATCCTATTAATCATTATTCTACCATACACTTTTCCAACTACACTCAACAAACTAATGCCTCTTGAATTACAACACTCATGCACATCTCCCTTACCCTTATATAGTGGTACAATACATGCACAACCCCAATCTACTGGTACCATTGACAACACAAAACACATATTAAACAATCTCACCAACCATTCAAGTATAGTCAAACCCCCTTCCTTCAACATCTCAGCTTTCACACCATCCATACCAGATGCTTTTCCTACTCTCGTTTCAACTATTGCTCTCCTCACTTCCTCTATTGTAATCTATCTCTTATTCTCATCTCACATCACTGGCACCTCAACACCTGGAACAGCAATTATATCTGCCTCCCTATTATCCTCAACATTCAGCAAACTTTCAAAATATTCCGCCCACCTTTTCCTTGCCTCCTCTCCTTTTAACAACCTTCCATTTCCATCTTTCACTGTCTCTTCAATTCTTGCGCCAGCCTTCCTTACTCTCTTCACTTCTTTCCAAAACTTCTTCTTATTCTCTTCATATGACTGACCCAATCCCTGACCCCACCTCAGGTCAGCTGCCTCTTTGCCTCACGTACCTTGCGCTTTACTTCCACATTTTCTCTCTATATTTTTCATACTTCTCTATACTATTACTCTGCAGCCATTCTTCAAAAGCCCTCTTTTTCTCTTCCACTTTTACCTTCACTCCTTCATTCCACCATTCACTGCCCTTCCTCATGCTGCTCCAACAACCTTCTTGCCACATACATCACTTGCAATCCCAACAAAATTTTCTTTTACTAACTTCCACTCCTCCTCTAAATTACCAGTTTCTCTTACTCTCACCTCGTCATATGCCATTTTCAACCTTTCCTGATATTTACTTTTTACCCCCGGGTTTTATTAGCTCTTCAACCCTAACTAGCTCCCTTTTACATCCACCTACTCTATTCCCCCACTCTTTTGCTACAACTAACTTTCCTTCCACCAAAAAATGATCAGACATACCGTTAGCCATACCCTAAACACGTGCACGTCTTTCAATCTTCCAAACATTCTTTTAGTTATCAACAATAATCTATTAATGGCCTTTCTACTACTCTTCCATTTGCCACTCTTACCCATGTATACTTATTTTTATCTTTCTTTTTAAAAAAGCTAGCACTTATTACCATCTCTTGTTCAACACACATATCTACCAGTCTCTCACCACTCTCATTTTCACCTGGTACGCCATACTTCCCAATGACACCTTCTACCTCTCCAGCGCCCACTCTAGCATTTAAGTCACCCATGACAACTACATAATTCCTTCTACCAGTCCTTCTACACACCTAGATAAATCATTCCAGAACTCATTCCGCTCTTCTTCACATTTCTCACTACCTGGCCCATACGCACTGACAAACGCTAAACATTCCCTACACAACCTAACCATTACCCACATTAACTTAGATGATATCTCCTTCTATTCAACTACTTTACCTGTCATCCATTCACTCAGCAATAACGCCACACCCTCTCTCGCTCTTCCCCTTTCAATCCCAAACACTCTACCAGACATTTCACCAAACATCACTTCACCCTTTCCTTTCATCTTTGTTTCACACAAGGCCAATACATCCATCCTTCTACTTCTAAACATACTTCCAATCTCACATCTTTTACTCTCTATCGTACTACAACCACGCACATTCAAACACCCCAAAACTAGAGTGCGGGGAGCAGTCACTCTCCCCCCAGCTCCATCTCTTTGTCTTTGTCTCGTAGGATTTTTATAAAGGAGAGGGGGTTCCCAGCCCCCTCGTCCCGTCCCTTTCAGTCGCCTCTTACGACACGCAGGGATAACGTTGGCGCTATTCTAATTGTTATATGCCCCCGCGGGCACAGGGGGCATATATATATATATATATATGTATATATATATACAGTATATATATATGTATATATATATATATATATATACATATATATATATATATATATACATATATATATATATATATATATGTATATATATAAATATATAAATAAATATATATATATATATTTATTTATATATATATATATATGAAATATATATATATATATACATATATATATATATATATATTATGTACATATCTATATATATAGTATATATATTTAAATATATATAAATATATATATATATATATATATATACATTTCATGGTATGGATAGGAAAAGAGTAGTTCAAATTGTCCTTTTTTATTATTCCCAACGTTTCGTGATTCTTAATCACATTATCCAGGGCTAAAAATAAAACATATACAAAAGAATTAAGAAACAGTTAAAATTTTTTACAAATTCATTCAGAACTATAAAAAACAGTTGAAATTTAAATGGAAATTAAAAGGAAAAACATGAATAAATAAATATATATACATCAGACAAAGCAGTGGAACCAACCTCGCAGAAGCGTAGTGAGAAACTGTATGCCAACAAGAGTTAGAAAATAAACCAAAGAAAACTATGACAAATACAACTGAATAGAAGAAGCTTGGGTATTTAACGACGGAACTAGTCGTTTGATCAATATGAATTCAAGAAGAGGTAAGTCATGGTTATTTGACACTTGACCAATGATGGTAAAATCTTTGTTTTCAATATTTTGTTTGCACATTTTAGCATGAATCCGAATATTAGAATGTTCAGGGTTGGATATTCTGCAACCAGTTGATAGCTAACACCTCTATGGGTATCAATTCTGACCTTTAACAACCTCTTGGTAGATCCTACGTAGGTCCCAGAGTTACACTTTGGGCAATTATATTTATATACCACACCAGAGGACATATAAGGACTTAATCGATCTTTGAAGTGGAAAAGCGAGCCAATAGTGAGAGGGTTCTTAGGGATGAGTTTAACTTCCACAGCTGGGAAATGTTGTTGGATAATTTCAGTAAACTTTTTCTTAAGGAAATCCTCATGAAGAAAAGGAAAACTCGCATAAAATTTTAGTTTAGGAACTTTAAGTGTTTTTGGAGTCTGAGCCAACTTGACATTCAATAATCTATTAAGAAGTTTAAAAAATATTTTGGTGGGGAAACAGTTTTTCTTAAAATATTCACATAGATAAATAATTTCAATATGGAAAGATTCCCAACTAGAGGTCAAAAGGAAAGCTCTGTGGAGAAGAGTAAAAATAAAATTAGTTTTAAAATTATAAAAACAAGAGCTATAAAAGTTTGAACCTAACCCAGTGAACGTCTTTTTTCTAAAAATCGTGGTACTAAAACCTTCTCTAATTCTAGACACCAACACATCTAAAAAGGGGAGTTTGTTATCTTCCTCCTTTTCTACGGTGAATGATATGTTTTCATGTTGTGAGTTGGCAAAGTCTAGGAATGATTCTGCGCCGAACTCATCTCTGAATAGAGCAAAGGTATCATCAACATACCTAACATAAAACAAGGGATGATAACTTAAAGGGCAATTTTCCAGCATGGTCTCCTCCAGGGAGCACATGAAAATATTAGCAAAGGTGGGTCCCAAGGGGGAACCCATAGCCATCCCATCAAGTTGTTTGTACAAATTACCATTAAAAACGAAAGAGGTGTCCAGCACCGCTAGCTCCAAAAGTTTTTTAAAAGACGTGCGATTAAAATCATTAAAAGTGGTATTAGGTTCAGAAAATAATTTGTTTAAAATAATATTGATAGTTTCTTCCACAGGTACATTAGTGAATAAAGACTCAACATCAAGACTCGTCATGAAAAGATCTGAGTCTTGAGAAATTATGGCCTCTTTAAAAGCATAGGAGTTATTTAGAGAAAATTTGTTTTTTGTTAAAGGTTCCAGTAAGGGAACGAGGAACTTAGCTAGTTTGTAATTAGGGGTATTAAAAGACGATAAGATAGGTCTCAGTGGAACATTGGGCTCATGGATTTTGGGTAAACCATATAAAATGCCATAGGAAGACCCCGAACAGAACAAATTTTGGTAGGTAGTTTCAGATATGGATTTTTCATTTTTAAGAGTCTTTAAAAATCTATTAATTCTATCCTCGGTTTTAAAAATATTATTAAAATTAGGCTCACCAATTTTCAGAAATTTAGATTCATCATTTAAAATACTTTCCATTTTTCCCACATATTCCTCCTTATCTAAAATGACAGTTCCTTTGCCTTTATCCGGTCTAGCAATGATAAGATTATCTCTATTGGCAAGATTCCTCAATATATCAAAATCTGTTTTCTTAAAAAAGGGTGTCCACCTGGTTTTTAGTTTCCCAAATGCAGCATGTGATATTTCATATAGTTTGGATTGCAGGTTACCAAGATTCATGTCAAAGGGCAGAGATTTAAGCCTTTGAAATAGTGACTCTAGAGGTAGAAAAAACTTAGAGTAATTAGGTCTGAAGTTCGGAAGACAGAAATCCAAACCCAACGACAACAGAAACTCTTCTCTTTTAGATAAAACATAATTAGAATAGTTAAAAACAGTTATTCGGTCTTTGTTAAAATTTGGAATAAAAATACCCAAGCTTCTAAGTTCCCTATTATGACAATCTTGTACGGTGGAAACGTACTCAGAAATACTCTTATTAAAAAGTTGTTTAAAAATTATAGAGTCAATTAAGGTAAAAGAGTTACATACAGTTTTAAGAATATTGCTAACGGCATCATTATGATTGTGAACAAATTTTTGTTTATTTGTTATTTCTATTTCTAAAAGACATTTTGTGGCATCATGATAAAATAGAAATAACAAGTGAAAAATATATTTTTGGGTGAGATCGCCATGTCGTCCTGATGGAAGTTCCTAAGGTAGCTTCAAAAGGATATATTATATACTACAGTGATATTCCCAGAGAATTAACCTTCAGGTTCTAGAATTCTAACTCCTGGAGCGAATATCCTTAAAATTTTCTCAAGGATATCGCATAATATCAGAGGACGCATTTTTGACACGTCACATAGCAATCTGTACCCCAAATAATGTTAACTCTTCGAGGGAGACGTGGCAAAAGAATAGAAGGTGGCCGTAACAAGGTTACCCCCGTTCCCGTACTACTATTGATCACCACCCCAGCACCATTCCTAGGATGGCGGATATTCCTTGTAGCATTGAGCGTGGTGCTACAGATACAGTACGTCAGGGAGGGAACTGTGAAGATCTTTTCTTTTAAGAAAGGGTGCGTCCATCTGGCCGACATGGCGATCTCACCCAAAGATAGATTTTTCACTTTGCTCAAAATCCGTTTTTTGGGCTCAAGCCATGTCGTCCTGATGGAAGTATACCAGAGCATTAATGTATATCTAGATTTTCATCAGTGCCTTAACCTTGGGACAACCTTTCTATGATCATTTAGATCAATCGAGAAAAATGACGTTACCGTTATTCGTCATTATCACTAATCATCTCCGATGTTAGTGCTTCCTGCCCCCTACAGGGAAGAGTCATTCTAGACGGTCTCAAAGTAAGCATATATTGTATGGACCAACATAAGAATACACCAAATGAACAAACTGTCTCGTAGTTTGTGAAAATTACCAAATACTTAACAGTGTTTCTTAATTCCATTGTTTGTGAGCATACAAATATGTAAAAGTACATACTCTGGACAATAATCATGCAATTGTCGGGCGAGTTAGGACGCAATTACATTCTAATAGACGTTTATTAGTAAGTAAAACGAATGTAGCATGATAACGGAACTATACATGTAACCTGTACAGATATTATCTTTCTTTCTTGGAAAGCAAGAAATGATGAGTGCCACTCTCAGATTGAAGAAAATTATAGAACAACTTCTCTTCATAATTCCTCTACTGGTTACTTTTATCAGCACTGTGTACTACGTACATCGGAACTAGTGCTATGTGTATAATTCCACACCTGGGATTTTGAACAGAGCTAGTGTCACCATGGTAACACTTGATCAAAGGAGGTCACACCCTAAGAGGGATGACCTCTTCTCCCTTTAATTGACAGTCCCAGTCAATTAGCTGTTCATCGTAAAATTAGACGGCGGGTTAAGTATTCTACCCGACGTCACCACATACTGCTTCAGATCTTGGACTTGCTTAGCATAGTGTTTGTAGAACACTGTGGTTGATTCTCACCCAGTACATGTGCGAGGACATTTGAAGTCCAAACCAATTAGGGGGCAGGTTTTAATACACTACCTGCCGCCACTACATAGTGTTTCAGTTCCTGTACCTGTTTCACATAGTGTTTCTAAAACACTCTGGATGATTTCCATCCAGTGTATGAACGAAGACGCTCAAAGTCCATATACTGAAAGAAGTTCAGTGATGAAGCAATCTTTCTCGGATCATGACCTGCGGGAGTACTGTCAGGATCCGCTCTACTAATAAAGTAGGTGAGCTTCGCCCTCAGTTGTTTTAGGGATAAGTTTGATCCAGAGGTATCTCCTTTAAAGAGCTGTCCTCCCCTGAAGTCTGAAGTTCTACGAAGATAGACCTTTAGACACTCTACAGGACATAGAGAGACATCTTCCTTCAGAGGGCAGATTCTCCAGGGACCCCACTTTTTAGTGGGTAGCTCATTCTTAGCGAGAAAGGATGGATCAGGGAAGAGATTCAGTTCTCCTGTTTCTGAGAACTGAATGTGGCCCTCATCCCCAGAAAGCGCCACTATTTCACTAACTTTAGCCCCTGAGGCTATAGCGAACAGAAAAATAACCTTTTGGGTTAGATCCTTAAGCGAACAATCTTCATTGTTCAAGGATGAGGCATAATGTAGGACCTTGTCCAAAGACCAAGAGATGGGCTTTGGTGGTGCAGCAGGCCTAAGCCTCGCACATGCCTTTGGGATCTTATTAAAGATCTCATTCGCCAAGTCTACTTGAAAGGCATATAGAAGAGGTCTAGTCAAGGCTGACTTGCATGTAGTTATCGTGTTGGCCGCCAAACCCTGGTTATGAAGATGGATAAAGAAGGACATGCAAAAGTTCATTGAAATCCCTCTCGGTCCTTTTGCTTTTACGAAAGCAACCCACATTTTCCATGATGACTCATATTGTCTTCTAGTTAACTTAGACTTGTATTCTTCTAAAAATTCTATATTGCATTTTGAGATCCCAAATCTTTTCTTAACCGCTAGGGCAAGAAAATCATGCAATGAAGGGTTTGGGTTTTCTGTAATAAATCGAAGGCAATCAATCTCTGAACCTTCTGGAGTTGTCCCGGGTTCAGGATAAAGGACAGCCTCAGCCTCTGTTCCTTCCTGAAGGAGGATAGATTGTTCTTGGGCTACCTGGGAGCCAACAGAGCTACTCCCACCTGGAAGGATCTTAGCATGTTGAGGACTCTCAGCAGGTGATTGGACGGGATGAACGGGAATTCCTAAGTCTATCCCTTCCATTTCTGAGACATGATGTGCATCATTTAAATTAGAGGATCCTCGTATAGGGCTACATATCAATGTAGTTCCTTGACGGCGCTCGTAATGAAGAGGTCGGATTGCAGTTCGGGGACTTGTTCCCATCTGGGAGAGAATAGGTCTGCGTCCGTGGACCATTCTAACTCTATCGGCCTGAGCCTGAGTAGAGCATCCACTTTCACATTGTGGATTGGTTTTATGTGAACTGCTGACATGTGCCATCCCTTTAGGTTAGGGATGGCTAACTACCCCTAAACTGTATGAGACGTTATTTAGCAGCGTCTCGTTATCGCTTCGGAGTCCCAGATCAGCTGTAGACAATCTGATCTGCTTGGAGAGAGTTTCCCTACTCATGACTGGACCAACATGGTCTCGGGATTTTCGGGCTTTGACCTTTGTTAGGGAAGCGATTAAGGAAGGACCGCTATCGGTCTTTTTAGGCCTCTTCGAGCGTTTGATGCTTGTTTTCTCCAGGCTCCCAGCGCATCTTGCAGCCGTGCTCTTAGCACAGGGCTTGCCTTTATTGCGAACTGGAGAGAGAACAGGGTTCCTCCCTGTTCTCGTTTTGGGAATCTGAAATTTATCTTTCATCCACGATGTTCCGGGGACCGGATCATTTCTTCGGATGTTCATAGACCAGCCACCTTGGGTGCTGCCCACCCCAGCCTCTTGTCCAGGGACATTGTTGCCTGAACCTTTCTTAGGCTTAAATATTACATGACTGTGTCTGCCAATTTTATGAAGGCAGCTAGGACTCTGTCTAGTCTGACGAGTATCTTTCCTAGGAAGTGCGTTACTTTGTGTAACCTGAATCCTAGATAGGAGGGGAAAGGGTGATTGACTGGAAGCTGGTGATAGACGACTTTCAGGTCTGGTAAGACTATAGGCACCCTTTTTTGCAGCGGGGTCCTTATGTTCAGGAGGATAAACATCCTGGACTCGTTGTTTTATTTGGACTTGTTGAGTGGCGATAAGTCCTGAATGACTCTGAATTTTCTTAAGTCCTTCTCGTAAACACACAACAGCCTTTCCTGGAATTCGGTGGACTAAAGTTTCCTTACCACCTGTATGCTCTAGAGCTCTCAGGTAAACTCCTCCAGCCGGGTTTTGGATAATCGGAGGAGTAGAGGAAATGGTGGTAGAGATATCTCCACCTCTCATCTTAGTCCCATCTTGATTAGGCCATGGACCTAAGGATCGAAGGTCCAGCGATCCTAAAGGAATCTCCCTGCTACTAGAAGCATTTCTATGCTTCGTTTGATCAGTAGGAATCTCTTTTCGACCATCTGTCTGTGACATCTCGGTCGCTACAACTGTGGATTGTTGTTGAACCGCTCGAAATGGATGTCCCGACCTCTCCATCTTCCTTTTAGGTTGGGGACCCACAACCTTAGAAGATTCTCTTTTTGAAAGGATGCCCCGCATTTGAAGAAGTCCTACTTTCTCCGTTGAGGCGTTCTTAATCACTTTCTTGACTACTTCATCTGGAAAGAGGTCTTTACCCCAGATGTTGGAAGATATTAGCTTTCTTGTATCGTGTTTCGCTGTTGCGTTAGCTAACACAAACTCCCTACATGTTCTTCTAGCCTTTATAAAGGCAAAAAGGACTTTTACCAAAGTAGCCATATGTATTTTGGCTAAGACCTTAAGCATGTCTGGGGTATCTTGATGAGACGAACAGAACTCTATGTAGTTCTGTAAAGATAGGGAGGCTGCAAGTCTCTCCTTTGTTTCTTGTTCATCCTGTAAGAGAAACTCAGATAATTTTGGAAGATTTTCCTTAAATTGTCGACTGGTGACATCCGTCTCAGGTCTTCCTACTGAAAAGGTGAAATGGGCCTCCTTCCAGTTCTTCTCCTGTCTGGGAAATGCTAGTGATAGAGGCTCGCACTCCTTGAGTATAGGACATGGTTTACCTGTCTCTATTGTCTCAGTGACATATTTGAAAGCCTTCTCCGTAAAGGGGAATGAAATTGAAACAGGAGCAAGAAAGGAAGAGTGCTTGTTACCTGGTGTGGATAACTTCGACAACGAGTAACCCGCCTTTTCTATGCTGCTTGATAGGATAGCCTGTGTTTTATTATTGTCGAGAATCATAACCTCCCTTGATTCCGTTCCTTTTCCTGATGTTGGTTCATCCTTCAGTCTAATGAAACAGTTCGGGAAAGCGTCAAAGCTTGGCCAGAATTGGATTTTGTCCAAAGAAACAGCACCCATCTTCTCCGAGATGTAGAGTTTGCCGTTTAAAATCAGCATTAGCTCCGCAAACCTCCAGGGATTGGTTGTGGAGCATGTCAGAAGGTCTTGATCTACGAGTCTTTTGTACAAACCTTTAGGAGCGACAAGTGGAGCTTTACCAAGCTCTACCTTGCATTTCGCTTCCTGCTTTGTGCTCTGTTTGCACAAATTTTCTACTAGATTCTTGACTTGAGCCCATAACTGGTTCATTCCATCTAAAAGAGGGACAGAAGGCAGAGATATCGATGTCGTTGGCTCATGAGCCTGTTGGGACGGAGACAATTCCAACCCGACATTCTCCCCTTCTTCCCGTGGGCGCTTTTTGCCCTCCATCCCGAAGGTTATCTGGCCATCGGGAAATGTACCTCGTGTCTGGGGTACCACTATTTCCTTACTTGCTGTTGGAAATAGTAACCTACGCATCTTGTCATTAGGCAGGTAAGGTCCCGGAAAGATTTTCTGAAAGCCTCTCACCCAGTTGTGTAGTTTGAAACGAGCTGCATCCCTAGTCTCCACCGACTTGGGATTTTTGAAACCTTCGGACAATAGGGCCCAACATACTTTGCAGGCCTGCGGGTTCCAATACTGCAGGTGTTCGGAAATAATATTGCAGGGGGCATAAAACCTGCATGCATTATGTCCGTAAAAACACTTACTCTTAGTGTTGCAGAAGACTTCAACACATGACATATGGTGTTCCTCCTGTAAAGAAAGGAAAACAAAATGAGTATACGATTGATTATCTCACTAATAATCAATAAAATAAAAGTCATATCTTAACAGAATACCTTAGGATAGCAAGCTATAAAGGGATAGTAAGAGGCTATACCAACTGTGTGTCACACGATCATACATAAATTATTTTGTATATATTATGCTTGTATCTGCGCTCTTCCCTCGCACTGAAAAGAACCGGAATAATCATGTCTCCGGTTTTCCTCTGTAACATTGTCTGTCGTGTGAACATGAAAATGCCTGTTGCCTTGATGTTTTGTATATAAAGGAGAGTGCTCTATAATGAAGTTAGTCAGTTGATTGCTTCCTGCCTTTAAGTCGCAACCTTTCTCTCGGCCCGTCACATTGGCGACCCCGGAAGTCGACTCGCTCCCACCGCCTTCCACCCCCACCCCCTCACCCCTCCATCGTTGGTACTATGGCGGACTCTACGGCAGTTGGCGCTGCGGCCGACCCATTCAAACTTTCATCGTTTGCCAGCGGAGAGGCGTTTGCTTGGTTTCAACGCGTAGAAGTCCAGTTTCGCATCAGGGGCGTGATTCGCTCAACCACCAAAGCAGATTATGTTCTCGCGGCGATACCCGAGGACACCTTCCCAGAAATATCCGACTGGCTTTGTGAACAAGGAGACACCCCAATAGCATATGACGCCCTCAAAACATACCTTCTGCAGCAGTACTCTCCGTCGCCAGCCGCCCGTATTGCAAAGCTTTTTCAGCTCTCGCAACAACCGTTGGGGGACCAAAGGGCTTCGCTTGCCCTCAGGGAAATGACCAGTATCGCTCGCCTTCAACCTGCCGCAGACGGCTCTCCTCGTGAGGTGAACCTACTTCGTGCCCTTTGGATACGCCGTTTACCCGGACCTATACATGCTGCCATACCCTATGTCGATAGTTTATCCATAAAGGACTTGATGACCAAAGCCGACGCCCTTATGGACAGCCACTTCAAAACCTCCATCAACGCCTCCACCCCTGACGAAGAGGATGCCTATTCAACGTCAACCGAAGCTGACATGAATGCCGTAGGATAAACACGCCTACCCCGTGACGTGCCAAAGCAGCGACAAAGCCGCCCAACACCCACCAATCGCTCACGCCCCAACGAACGACTTCTACAGCCACTTACTACCTCCCATCCGCAGCAGTTTTGCTACTACCACTTCAGATTCGGGGCAACCGCGAAGAAATGTGCCAAGGATAGTCAGTGGCCGAAAAACGTGTAAGTAGGCCATCGCTCGTGGCGGTGGCCTCCCGTGTTTCAAATCTTTTCTTTTTGCAGGATGCAGGAACGGGTGTGCGATTTTTGGTAGACACGGGTGCTTGTCATTCTCTTTTGCCAAGTAAACTCTTTAAGGCACGACGTAGTCTGTCTACATCTGCTGACGTCCGCTTGGTAGCTGCAAACGGATCTGCGATACCCACCTACGGTTACGAGAACCTCACATTATCGTTCGGAAACGGTAAATTCAATTGGAAGTTTCTCGTTGCTGACGTCACATTGCCAATCCTCAGTGCGGATTTCCTCTCTCATTTCCACCTTCTGGTCGATGTCGCCCACCGACGATTGGTCAACGCAGACTCGTACTTGTCGATACCTCTTCAACCCGCCCCCTCTAACCCCGCTGCCAATGGAATAGTTGAACGTTTTCATCGCACCCTCAAAGCAGCTTTAATGTCCCGCTGCAAGGATTGCAACTGGTTTACTCAGCTTCCCTGTGTCCTTCTTGGACTAAGGACCACTCCTAAAGACACCCTCGACGTCTCGGCAGCTGAAATGGTGTATGGTGACCCGTTGGTAGTCCCTGCAGAATTTTTTCCTTTTACAACCTCCTTCGACGATCTTCACCGCATACGTCACGTCGTGGGAAAATTTTCTCCGTGCCGCCAGACTTGCAAGCCCCCAGCGAAGCATCACATACCAACGGACTTGCACTCTGCAATGCACGTCTTCCTGCACAATGACACTAGCAGGCCACCGCCCTTTCCTTGTGATCCGACGCAGTCTGAAAGCATTCCTACTAAACATTCATGGCAAAGAAGACTGGGTCTCCATTGATCGTCTAAAACCTGCTTATCTTCTGCCAGATGACCCGCCTACAGTTCGCCTCTAGATCAGGGCACCCTATTTAACATGTACAGTATGTCATTTTTAGGGGGAAGCCATGTACCAACCGTGTGTCACACGATCGTACATAAATTATTTTGTATATATTATGCTTGTATCTGCGCTCTTCCCTCGCACTAAAAAGAACCTGAATAATCATGTCTCCGGTTTTCCTCTGTAACATTGTCTGTCTTATGAACATGAAAATGCCTGTTGCCTTGAGGTTTTGTATATAAAGGAGAGTGTTCTATAATAAATTTACTCAGTTGATTGCTTCCTGCCTTTAAGTCGCAACCTTTCTCTCGGCCCGTCACAAGACACATACTTGTGTATCCCTTGCAAGCAAATGCTGGTACCTCCCCTCAGTATTAAATGATAGGAATTTCCTTTTCGAAGAATTTCCAACTGAAAAAGGGGGGTTTTCTAACCCCTAGGGACAGGGAAGTGTATACTTCACTGTCCCTTTCATACTAAATACTGTGGGGTACGGAAAACAAATTTCTCAATCAGCTTAATGAAGAAACACTATTCCTTCAATGTAAGAGCAGCTGCAGCATAAGCTTACATGAGGATACCCAAGATATGCTAGAAATAGTTACTGTATAATCATACTGTAGTTTTCTATTTGCAGTATGCACTATATTGCAATATACCGGCTACTGTATAATTATATATAGTATGATCCAGCCAATGTGTTGCCTTTCTGGTTAGCAACTGACTGTACGGTCCAGCTGGCATGGTGCCAACTGGACTGGGGAAAGGAAAGACATATATTTGTATATATCCCACCCAACTTATTTGCTGTGACCCCTCTTACAAAATTAAAACATAGAGTTTCCTAATCATGGAGACTCGAGGATAAGGGCTCTGCCTTTTAAGGGTTAGGAGTATAATCTCCAGTCCTTAAAATTTTAACATTGCAGGGTAATCTGAAGACTGATTTCCAATCAGATTATTGAAGAATTTTCAATATGAGATTGGGTTCCACAAATATTTGGGTAGGATTTTCAAATATATTTGCAAACACTACTAGCATAAAATATACAGAAGCTTTCTATTTGCAGTATATCCTATACTGCAGAAATACTAACTACCTGTATAAACATATACTGTAGTACAGCCAGCATGTCGTCGGCATAGCTAGCTAATGCTAGCACATCTAGCCTGCTAGCTAAAAGAAAGAGAGATAGCATGGAGAACAGGCCACCTAATACTGTATATATATACAGTAAAAGGGATGTAAAAGTCTACTATTACTACCTTCTCCAGAAAGAAGGTTCAAATGGAAGGGGAGAATATAAAATTCAAGCTTCCATCCAGCTACAGTACTGTCGACGGCAAGGATCTGTCTAAACCTTGCCGGCCGGCACCGCTGGCCAGTACTGCCGGCCAGCACTGCCGGCCGGCAGTATCAGTACAGTCGACGTGCTGCCGGTTGAGTAGGCACCATTCTGTGCCAGCCTGGTAGGCAGCACCCCGGCAATAGCCACTATTGCTAGCAGTTCAAGAAAGAACTGAAGAACCTTTGTAAACAGAAGGGACTTCCCACTTATAGCCAACATGGCCAGCAGCTGCCAGCCGGCAGCTGCCCTGGTTGCCTACCAGCAGTCACCATGATTGCCGGCCGGCAGCAACCATGACTGCCGGCCGGAAATTAAAATGGCCGGCAGCTCACAGCTGTCATTACTGCTGGCCGACAGATGTTAAGACTGCTGGCTGGCAGCTATCAACTGTAAGAGGGGGAGTCTGGTCGATCCCGGCAACCCACCGGCAACAGTAAGGTTGCCGGGAGTCGCCAACATAAAGGGATAGAAAGGAAGGGAAAAGAGGGTCCTGTGAAAGGTACAGCAGGAGCCGGCCGTAGCCTGTCCTGCCCCACCTAACAAACTCCGTTCCTGTATTAGAACTATCCCAGGTGGCTAAAGAATTCTATTCCTTAGCCTAGGGTTAGATAAATACAATTAAGAGGTTGGTAGCACCCTCGCCACCACCTCTAATGGGAAGGAAACGGGGTTGCAGTGCCAGTGTCTCCTAAGCATTAGAAGAATTCTATTCCTCAGCCTAGGGTCCACTAACACAGTACTAGTCTGCTAGGTCACATGAAGAAGGGTCATATCGTACAGACCCTTCAGGAGCGGCCTAGGGAGGTCTAGCCTCCTATGTCGGTAGCCTAACGTAGCAAAAGAATTCTATTCATCTTGCCAGGTAGCTACCGACCACAGACTAAATACTCTGAGATTCTGGCCAAAACCCCAAAGACCTGCATCTGCGGTTACGGGGGAAGGGTAGAAAAAACCATACGAAAGCCATGCCTGAATTAAAAATTTTAGGCTGACCCGCTAAGGTTGTAGCCTGAGGCTACACTCAGAGGGAAGAGGGATTACCCTTAAACTCCCTTTTTTGAGAGGGGTAAAGTTCATCCAATTAAAAGAGATACCTATCTCTGCATAATTGAAATCACCATACACAAGGATAACCGGGGAATGTCTAACGTATAATAAAACGCCTAGATTAGGTACCTAGGAGAGACGAGATCTCGGTTACCTCACTCTCCGAGACTCTAACTATATGATCGACATGGAAAGGAAAAATATGCACAATGTAAATATCTTTACAAGAATATATTGCCTAAATAGCCAACATAATAAAATAATTAATTGATGATATATGAAGCTATTTTAAAACTGGGAAGTTGTTCTGCTAACTAAATAACATGCCCAACGAACGACAGCGCTCATAGCGCCTCCGGTAACAGAATAAATTACTCAAATTTCACTGTGAAAAGGCAGCTAAAAAACTACTCATTGTAAAGACCCAGTACTCAACTTTCCGAAGGCGAAAGAGGTTGGAGATTGCACAATAAATCCTTGAAAATCAATCGAAAAGTTAGATCAACAGGGAACACCACTGAGCGAAATCGCTACAAAATTAGGAATGTCCGCCATCCTAGGAGTGGTGCTTGGGTGGTGGTCAATAGTAATACGGGAACAGGGGTAACCTTGTTACAGCCCCCTTCTATTCTTTTGCACCGTCCCCCTCGAAGCGTTAACGCTATATGGGGTACAGATTGCTATGTGACGTGTCAAGAATGCGTCCTCTGATATAATGCGATATCCTTGAGAAAATTTTAAGGATATTCACTCCAGGAGTTAAAATTCTGGAACGTGAAGGTTAATTCCCTGGGAATATCACTGTAGTATATAGTATATCCTTTTGAAGCTACCTTAGGAACTTCCATCAGGACGACATGGCTTGAGCCCCCCCCCAAAAAAAATATATCTATCTATCTATCTATCTATCTATCTATATATATATATATATATATATATATATATATATATATATATATATATATATATATATATATATATATATGTGTGTGTGTAATAAATGAAATAGTTGTTATTACATGTTTAAAACACATGACGTAATATGTCATTTTGGAGAAAGATGCTAGCCGTGAGATTTGCTGTAGTTATGTAAAATCATAAACAGGATGCACTATGCAGCCTCGGCAATGTAACATTTTTCTGAAACATCAACACCAATGCATCAGTGTGTGAAAGATTGTGACGTCACCGGATGCAGGTGTCTTCCGAGAAAGAATGTAACAGTTTCCATATTGTGTTTAAATGCTACAACAACTAAGCATACGATATCTGTGATATCGATAATTTAATCAGTTCATATCTATTCTTCACCGGAATTGGTCATCCGACCAAACCAGCTCCACTCCTATGATGGAGATGTTTAACTCTGTTGTTTTTAGAGAATAAATACTTTTAAAGCTAATAAGATGAACTTCTTTATCCAGCCTTAACATCTTAAACAACACATACTCAATGTGTGCTTATAAAAGTAGCACACTAATAAATGGTGGCAGTGGTAACACACCAATAAATGGTGGCAGCGGTAACACACCAATAAATGGTGGCAGAGGTTAAACTCTACGAATCAGAGAAAGATCTTCAAGTAATTATAATAATAATCTCTAAGAATTAGAGGAAGATCTTCAAGACATCAAAATAAAGCTGTGAAAACCAGAGAAAGATCTTCAAGAACTCAACGTTATCTACATGTATCTACAATTTTGACTAAGTAACATAGCCCATCGAAATATATAACATTTAATGAATGTTATACATACTAACTGATGAACTGGATCTTCAATCAATATCCTAGGAAACCCAAGGACTGACATTCAACGTTTACAAAACATATCCAGGAAGCACTACATTCAACGGAAACTCGAACGATACATCGCTAACAAAACATCAAGAGAGAGAGAGAGAGGATGTGTCGACATCACACAGAACCATATATAAGCTAAGTACAAATTTTTAAATTCATTCCAGTTTAGGCAGTGAAGTGTAGTTATCACGAGTCGTTAGTCGATTATTACTGGGGTGAGTGGTTTGCTAATCTTTTATTTTCCTTTCATTAAAGGAAACTGTGTTTAACTCCGAATTCTCATCTAGAATTTTTTCTCTCTTTGTGCTATTTCCTTTTTCTTTCAGAAATTTACAGGAAATATCTTTGTGTTCGGGTTTCTTTCAGAAATTCTTGGGAAATGTCTTGGGATTAGTAACATTGTTTGGGGAATTTTATTATACATATGCTTTTACGCAGTGGACGTCTGTATTCATATAGATATTTTGATAGAATTGCAAGGGGTCGAAGAGATAGGAAAAGAAATACAGCAGTCATGACTCTCCCTGTGAGCCCTACCCCTGGACCTAGTGGCGTAGGCCAGACTAATCTTCCTCCAATTGTGACGCTTGTAAATGCCAGGTCAGCAATCCTTCCTTTTCAGGGTCGAGTCAATGGGTTCTTGCCACAAAATGTGGAGTCATGGATTTCATCCGTCGATGCCCATTTAAATGCCAAACAAATCGTTGACCCTTTTGTACAATTACAAGAAGCTAAAAGTTTTATAGATTTTTCTAAGGGGGATGCGAGTGCGTATTTAAGAGGTGTTTCATTTCAAGAAGCAGTTACCTGGGATGATTTCAAAGTTAGGTTACGCGCAATCTATGGGGGTGAAGAAGCCTTGGATGTAGTATCAACGTTAAGAAATACACTTAATCAAGCCACTATGAATCGGCTTAATGTTATTGAGAGAGCAGCTCTCATAGCTGATAGGCTTAATGAATATCAGGACATTTTAGGTAATTCCGCTTGGGTTACTAGAGATAACATCTCCGTGAAAGATTTTTTACGATTAATGTATTTAACTTGCATGACACTTATGTTGCCTGAAGCTTTAGTGCGGTGTTTTGATAAAAAGTTAACGCCTGTAAGTACGGAACTGGATGTATATAAACAGATAAAAAAACACATGTCCAAGTGTCCAGATCTCGATCCCGTGTTAACTCAAGTTTTTGCAAAGAATGAAACAAAGCCACAAACAGTGAACGTAGTTAATAGTCAAGTAGCGGGAATGACGTGTTATAATTGCAAACGTCAAGGTCACTTAAGCGCGGACTGCAGAACGAAATTCTGCTCGATTCATAATAGTTCAACTCATTCTTACAATCAATGTTACTCGCGTAAGACACAACAGAATCCCAGAAATACACAGTCAATTCCACAGTCAGTTCCATATGAAAATAAAAAGAAAAATCCTCATTTTAACAATAAGAAGAAACAACCAAATGTCAATGCAGTTCAGAGTCCAAAGCAAACAAACACTTCTTCGAATATCGCTGAGCCTGGGTCGTCAAACCAGACCTCGCAAGGTCAGACTAATTTTCAGAATGTGCAGAGCAAAGCAAATACCACATAGTTAACTCCAGAGGGGTAGAGAGTGATGTTGGGTCAAGGTCATTCATGTCAACATCAATAGTATTGAATAATCAATTTAATGTTTTATCAGATAATTGAGAGACAATAGATTTTCCTATGAAACACACGGCCAAATTAAATAAAACAATGCATGCTCCCATAGATTTGCTACGAATTCATACAATAATAAGCCAAAATGAGTTACGACCAACCTTATATGCTGTAAATTTAGAACACAAATCCTTAACGTTATTTTTTGACTCTGGTAGTCCACGTAATATCATGGATTTGAAGACACATCATTTGTTGTTTTCGAACTTTCCGATTGAAAAATCCGGAGTTAGATTCTCGGGTATAGGATATAATGAATTAAATGTCATAGGCATAACTCATGTTCAATTCAAAGTCGGTAAACGCACGTTTGCCGATACATTTGTTGTTGTACAAAACATTGATATGTATCCAGCTGTAATTATAGGATACCCATCTATGGGAAATCAAAACATTATCTTAGCCCCTGCCAAGCACGGCGTGTATATCAAAGGGAAATTCTATAAGTCTTCTAATACCTTAAAATCAGTTTTGGATAAAAAGGAGACGACAAATGTAACCGTAACGTACGTTGAAGAACCAATAACTTGTCTCACTAATAAAGAAATAATATACGCGACCTAGCAAAATTCTCGTTCACCCGTAATATCATCTTGCACGCAATCTATCGAGCCAAACGTACCTTTGAATTTAATAGTGCATATAAAGAAAACATTACCGGGATCTGAAATATTAATCCTTTCCGACACTTTGAAAACTAACGGATTGTCTGTCACACAAGCTATTTATACAGTAGGCTCACATCAACAATGTAATATTGAAGTCTGTAATCATTTAAATAACACTTTAGTAATTCACAAAAATCAACATATCTTGGATGTAGAAGTTTATAAACATCGTATTCTTACCGTTGCTGAGATCAATCACTCTCAATCAGTTACGGATGAATCCCTTTTGCGGTCTATTAAAAATAAAATCAATAAAGACATTCAAGACGAAGAAATTCAGCAGAAAATTTTTTGACTTTTAACTAAATATCATGATGTTTTTTCCACTACGGATGGATCCTTAGGAAAAACAGATGTGATCGAGCATTAAATAAGGTTAAAGGACAAGCAGAAAATTATCTATGTACCCTCGTACAGACTCCCTATGAAATTCCAGAATGAAATAAATGATGAAGTAGGTAAAATGCTAGAAGAAGGAGTCATTAGGAAATCAAACAGCCCTTATAATTTTCCTTTAATAGTTGTACCGAAAAAAAGATCGAACATGGCGTATCTGCGTCGACTTCCGTCGTCTAAACGAGGAGACGATCCCTGATCGATTCCCAGTGCCATGTACTGACGATATTTTGTCTTTGTTAGGTCAGAATAAATATTTTACCAGTTTGGACTTACTTGAAGGCTTTCACCAGATATCATTAAAAGAAGATAGTATCCCATACACAGCCTTCAGCACAGGCAGGGGACATTATGAATTTTTACGGATGCCTTTTGGTTTATGTTGTGCTCCTATAACATTTACAAGAATGATTAACATAGTGTTTGGAGACTTGTTAGGGGATATATTGCATGCCTATATGGATGATCTTGTAATCTTTTCCAACACCTTAGAAGAACATCTACGTAAGTTAGAACTAGTACTACAGAGATTAAGACAACATAACTTAAGGGTAAAGATTAGTAAGTGTGAATTTTTCAAAACAGAATTAATATATTTGGGTTTCATGGTGTCAAGCCAAGGTCTTAAAGTAGTCCATGATAAGGTGTCGGCTATACGTAATTTTCCCATACCTACTAATGTCAAGGGAATACAGCAATTTCTGGGTTGCAGTGGATATTACAGGCGTTTTATACGCAACTGTTCAATAATAGCCGCTCCTTTAACTGATCTTACGAAGAAGGGCGTAGATTTCATATGGTCTGAGCATCATCAACAGGCGTTTAATACCTTGAAAGATGAACTGTGTAGTTCTCCTATCTTAAAATTTCCTGACTTCGGTAAGGAATTCTTCATTGCAACAGACGCCTCAGACTTAGGAGTAGGAGGGGTATTGCTTCAGCAATATGATAAACAATTTTTCCCGATAGCTTTCTATTCTCGAAAATTGAGAACTTCCGAGAGTAAGTATGCAGTAATAGACAAGGAAGGGCTAGCTATTGTTAATTCACTAGTGCATTTTAAGTTCATAATTTACGGTTATCCCGTTAAGGTTCTTACTGACCATAAACCAATAACAGAGTTCTTTAAAGGCTTCAACCACAGCCCTAAACAAACTCGGTGGCATTTGATCATTCAAGATTTTGGCGCAAGAATCGGGTATTTACCTGGGAAAGCTAATATCATTGCAGATGCATTATCACGCAACCCTGTGTCATCTTGTACGGAGCCTTTAGCTGAATTAATAGATATATCAACATCCATGCCTATTGTTAAAACGATATCTGAACAAGAAGATTTAGGCTGGAGCGCTGAATTGTTACAGACTGAGCAAAGAAAAGTTCAGAAAATAGAAACAATTATAAATGCTTTGAAAGGCAATCATAAGGAAAAGGGATATATAAAGTATAAGCAGCAGAATTATATAATCAAAGATAATATTCTGTGTAGGACTGTGACAAGGAAAACCCGCAATACACCACATGTAACTAACGACCAGGTAGTAGTACCAATCTCACTTATTTCCACTGTCCTGAACTGGTTGCATTCAAATCCATTACATGGACACCAGGGGTTCTCATTAATGTCACAGAAAGCCAAATCATTGTTTTATTGGCATACGATGCTTACAGATATAAAAAGACACATAGCTAATTGTCGCACATGTCAGGAAACCAAAAGGGCATACGAAAACACCTGTCAGCCTAGGGGCTTATCCTGTGCCCAATCAACCCTTTGAAAGAATACATTTAGATTTGTTAACAGGATTTTACGAGTCAGACAGAGGAAATAAGCACCTCTTAGTAATTATAGATGCTTTATCTCGATATACAGAACTAATAGCGCTTAAAACTAAAACTGCGATTGAATGCGCTAGGAAGTTTTACAAGTGTTACATTTGTAAACATGGAATTCCACACATGATAATCTCAGACTCGGGTGGTGAATTTGATAATCACTTTCTTACTTCATTGTGTGAATTCCTTAGCATAAAGAAAGTAAATACCATGATATATCACCCAGAGTCGAATGGGCTAGTGGAAAGAGCAAATAGGAATATTTTAAATATATTAAGAGTAACACTAGGGGGATCAGGCCCCAACTGGGCTATTGCAATACCGGCGGCACTGAGTACTCTGAATCATTCATATCATATATCAATTAAAATGTCACCTCATGAAGCATTGTATGGTACCCCAGTTAGAACGCCTTTCCATGTATTAACGCCTACAACTAATCTATCAAATCCTTTAAAAGAATGTATAAATGCAAGTATAAGTCGATATGATATCCTTCGAAAGAATTTAGAAGAATCACAAATCTTAATGAAAAGGAATCATGATAAAATAGCGAAGCCAAGTAAAACATATACCGTGGGTGATAACGTTTATATACAAATCAATGTGCGCAAAAGACTCAATTATAAACTAACACCTAAGTTTGAAGGCCCATTTAACATTTTGGAAACATTAACGGCCAATAGGTTTAGAGTTCAAAACGTATCCCAACCCACGGATGAGAGAATAGTACCATTGACTCACATAAAAAATAAAAAAAAAAAAAAAATAAAGAGAGGGAAAGAAGTGAGGGAATTTTTTTTTTTTTTAATTTTATGTGATTAGAAGTTTTCTTCTTAATACAGGAGTAATTACATATATTTTTCTCGTTACAGGTTTCCAAGATGAATTTTTTGTTGTTGGGAGTGATATTGTTCGCTCAGACATTTTTCTCGTGTGGGATGAGCTCTAAAACTAAAAGTATAAATTTTAAATATGGCACCATAGTTGAAAGACAAGAAGACTATTTTATTACATCGAGCAACGTAGTTGTAGAAGTGAATATGCAAGCAAATTTTCTTCAAGAGAATGATGTCACTAGCTTAAGAACCGCCATTTTTTCTGCCTCATTGGATGAGTTGCATAGAAGACATTTTCATTTGACTACATAGAGTTTGCTTGGATCAACATTAAAAGTTGCAGAGATGCTATCTGATGACTTGAAAAATAAGACTTACGAGACAGGATCTTTGGCTTATGACCTTTTGATGTGGACTGTAGGACACGAACATAAAGAAAGACGAAATCCGTTTATTTATGCTGCATTAAACATCTTTGGGTCTATTGCAAGTTTAGGTTTAGGAATTTCCAATCGTCTTAAGATTAGTAATCAAAATAAGAAAATTGAGTTCTTGACTCATGAAGATGAATTGATTATGTCAGAATTAAGGAATCAGTTAGCTTCAATCGATCAAATTATGGATTTAGTAAATGAACATTCAAATAATATCATTCAGATTATGGAAGTACAGGATTTGTTGGCAACATTAACGTATTATGATTCAAAGATAGATCACATACATAACAGAATTGCACATTTCATTGAGAAATCCAAGGATTATGTAGAAGCTATCACGTTAGCAACTAAAGGTGTACTGTTGCCCCATTTGTTGCCTATAAATTACTTAAAGTTAATTCTGGAGAACGGAAGGGATAAACTAGGCTATGTTCCTTTGTTAGGCGAACGTAGGTTAGAATTTTATTACAGCCTAATTACAGTAAGCGTTGATAATAACAAGATTAGGATTACAATTCCCTTTGATTCTTCTGATGCCTGGCAATCTTACAGGATATCACCATTTCCGACTTTCATGACGAGTCACTCAAATCCAGTAATATCCAGTTTGACAGGACACGTATTGATTTCCCCAGACAAGGAAACATATACGGTCATTAAAGACTTAAATCAATTAACTCACTGTTCAGACGCAATGGATAGAAAAATATGTACAGCTGACTCATTTGAATTCCATAAAAACTTAATGGATTCATGCGAGTTAGGTATAGTGCTAGAAGGTGCTCACTCCCATACAAGTGAAAATTGTCTGGATAAGCTTTATCCCTTTGACAATAATGAGTTCAATTGCAGACTGAACAATGGCTCGTGGATACGATACGACAAGGACGGCTTCAATGTATCTTGCCCTGACGGATCTACGTCTTTCGCCCACATCTTTGTTGCAGCAGATGGTTGTATCGGGACTTCCCCTAATTCCATGGTGACTGGTCTAAGGACACTCATCAGAGAACGAGCCTACTTCGCGAACTTCACGTGGACATCTACAATGCCAGCACTACCTCTCCCGTACAATCAACAAGTTGCCAAGCGGTTGATGAAATTGACCGAGATGGACCACCTGTCACCGACTTATAAGGAAATTCTTCACCCCATTCTACTAGCAGGATTAGGCATCACGGTGATGATATTTATCACCGTGAACATCCTTGTTTGGCGTAGGTTACGGTACAGTAGGAAGCTAAAACAGAACATTTCGCCATGTCCAGACAAAACTCCTTATTTAATTCAGTTTAAAGCCGTTTGAAGTGGCCACCTCATTCTATAAAGGAGTAAAATGTTTGGAAATTGAGTTTGTAAGAAAAGCTGTTAGTACGCTAGTAATATGTAAATGAGGAAATTTTTGAACTTTGCATGGTTAAAAATACATTTAAAAAAAAAACATTTAAAAAAATATAAATCATTTTTTCTCTCGGCATCTAATAAAATATATAAGCCGGAATGTTAAAAAGAGAAGAGAGAAAAAAAATAAGATTAACAGAATCTATGGGCATCTAATAAAATATATCAGCCCTATATATATATATATATATATATATATATATATATATATATATATATATATATATATATATATATATATATATATATATATATATATATATATATATATATATGTACGAAACCGTGGTACGTGTACGTACCAGGAATTCGTGTTTGTGCACTAAAATTGAATCTACCAAGGTAACAAATATTTTTATTAGTT
>NC_090730.1:48701944-48709444 GCF_036898095.1 Palaemon carinicauda
CCACATTGCATCCCTATCAACTCTATCATACGCTTACTCCAGATCCATAAACGCAACATACACCTCCTTACCTTTTGCTAAATATTTCTCGCATATCTGCCTAACTGTAAAAATCTGATTCATACAACCACTACCTCTTCTAAAACCACCCAGTACTTCTAAGATTGTATTCTCTGTTTTATCCTTAATCCTATTAATCATTACTCTACCATACACTTTTCCAACTACACTCAACAAACTAATACCTCTTGAATTACAACACTCATGCATATCTCCCTTACCCTTATATAGTGGTACAATACATGCACAAACCCAATCTACTGGTACCATTGAAAACACAAAACACCTATTAAACAATCTCACCAACCATTCAAGTACAGTCACACCCCCTTCCTTCAACATCTCAGCTCTCACACTATCCATACCAGATGCTTTTCCTACTCTCGTTTCATCTAGTGCTCTCCTCACTTCCTCTATTGTAATCTCTCTCTCATTCTCATCTCCCATCACCGGCACCTCAACACCTGCAACAGCAATTATATCTGCCTTCCCATTATCCTCATCATTCAGTAAACTTTCAAAATATTCCGCCCACCTTTTCCTTGCCTCCTCTCCTTTTAACAACCTTCCATTTCCATCTTTCACTGTCTCTTCAATTTTTGCGCCAGCCTTCCTTACTCTCTTCCTTTCTTTCCAAAACTTCTTATTCTCTTTGTATGACTGACCCAATCCCTGACCCCACCTCAGGTCAGCTGCCCTCTTTGCCTCACGTACCTTACGCTTTACTTCCACATTTTTCTCTCTATATTTTTCATACTTCTCTATACTATTACTCTGTAGCCATTCTTCAAAAGCCCTCTTTTTCTCTTCCACTTTTACCTTCACTCCTTCATTCCACCATTTATTGCCCTTCCTCATGCTGCCTCCAACAACCTTCTAGCCACACACATCACTTGCAATCCCCCAAAAATTTTCTTTTACTAACTTCCACTCCTCTAAATTACCAGTTTCTCTTACTCTCACCTCGTCATATGCCATTTTCAACCTTTCCTGATATTTACTCTTACCCCCGGTTTTATTAGCTCTTCAACCCTCACTAGCTCCCTTTTACATCCACCTACTCTATTCCCCCACTCGTTTGCTACAACTAATTTTCCTTTCACCAAAAAATGATCAGACATACCGTTAGCCATACTCCTAAACACGTGCACGTCTTTCAATCTTCCAAACATTCTTTTAGTTATCAACACATAATCCATTAATGCCCTTTCTACTACTCTTCCATTTGCCACTCTTTCCCTTGTGTACTTGTTTTTATCTTTCTTTTTGAAAAAGCTAGCACTTATTACCATCTCTTGTTCAACACATAAATCTACCAGTCTCTCACCACTCTTATTTTCACCTGGTACGCCATACTTCCCAAAGACTCCTTCTACCTCTCCAGCGCCCACTCTAGCATTTAAGTCACCCATGACAACTACATAATTCCTCCTACCCAGTCCTTCTACACACCTAGTTAATTCATTCCAGAACTCATTCCGCTCTTTTTCACTTTTCTCACTACCTGACCCATATGCACTGACAAACACCCAACATTCCCTACCCAACCTAAACCTTACCCACATTAACCTAGATGATATCTCCTTCCATTCCACTACTTTACCTGTCATCCATTAACTCGGCAATAAAGCCACACCCTCTCTCTCTCTTCTACTTTCAATCCCAGACACTTACCACACATTTCACCAAACATCACTTCACCCTTTCCTTTCATCTTTGTCTCACACAAGGCCAATACATCCATCCTTCTACTTCTAAACATACTTCCAATCTCACATCTTTTATTCTCTATCGTACTACATCCACGCACATCCAAACACCCCAAAACTGGAGTGCAGGGAGCAGTCACTCTCCCCCCAGCTCCATCTCTTTGTTGATGTCTCGCAGGATTTTATACAGGAGAGGGGGTTCCCAGCCTCCTCGTCCCGTCCCTTTTAGCCGCCTCTTACGACACGCAGGGATAACGTTGGCGCTATTCTAATTGTTTTTATGCCCCAGCGGCCACATGTGGCTTTTATGCCCCCGCGGCCACAGGTGGCTTTTATGCCCACGCGGCCACAGGTGGCTTTTATGCCCCTGCGGCCACAGGTGGCTTTTATGCCCCCGCGGCCACAGTGGGCATAACGTAGTAAAGATTAACTTTCATTAAACACTCTACGGCATCAGCATGCATAATTTCAATCTACTGGCGTGGAAAATTTGTAAGGTATTAGTATTCCACTATAAATAGGGTCCTTGACCTGAAAGCTATTCCACTTTTTCTTTAAAAAACTAGTCAAGGCTGGTATTCAAAGCTCAAAGCTTTGATATGCATTTGTCTTGATTTAAGAAATTTGCAAAATTCGATTTAAAGAATAGGATGATTCAAAAAGACAACTCTGAATCACAGATTACCAGATAGTAACCATTATAACCAAGCAAAATAAGCTGGGGTAAGATATCCAAAGATTTTTAGCTCATGGTATCTAATAAACCTCCTCTTAGGGTCATATATCAAGTCACAATCATAGACCGAAACACTTTAGTAATATATTCTTTTTAGGCTGAAATACTCAAACAAACGTTTATTCATGGATATAGAAAAATGAACCACATGGTTACATTGATTAATATAAAGGTTCTGTAGGAAATATAGTGATATAAAAAAAGAAAATAATATGTAATAATGAAAAATTCGGATGACTATATGTCAGAAAATCCAGCAAATTTGTAAAATTGTATCGTAATTAAAGAGTTGAAACTTTGCAATGAAAATATGTTTATATTCCAGGATGATGGATACAGATTTTAACATCTTGCTTACAAGAATGATAATTTAGAAACAACTCTCTATCATTTATATCTAACATCCAGTGAGAGAAGATTCCGGTAAAATTACATAACCACACACCAATACATAGATGTGTGTGTATATATATATATATATATATATATATATATATATATATATATATATATATATATATATATATATATATATATATATACATATATATATATATATATATATATATATATATACATATATATATATATATATATACATATATATATATATATATATATATATATATATATATATATATATATATATATATATATATATATGTATATATATATATATATATATATATATATATATATATATATATATATATATGTATATATATATACATATATATATATATATATATATATATATATATATATATATATATATATATATATATATATGTATATATATATATATATATATATATATATATATATATATATATATATATATATATATGTATGTATATATATATATATATATATATATATATATATACATATATATATATATATATATATATATATATATATATATATATATATATATATATATATATACATATTATAATAACCCTCCTATCATTATGTAGCATTTCTAATTACACACCTATTATTGTGTATGATGTTAGCGCCATCTATTGATTGCTGATCTTAGCGGAGAGCATGGATGAAATTACCTCTTGTTTTTTTACGTATGTAATCTTTGGAAATGTTTACTTCCAAGCTCTTTCAAGATAATTCTTTTGAGTTCGTTATCCGGTGGCTTACGATTCACTTGTTTCTAGTAGTTATTAAGTGGTTATTTGTTATTATTTTGTTATATATTCAGACGTGATCTAATATAAGTAAAGTCTTTGTTTAATTTTAACTTTAGTTTGATCATTCACCTAACATATCTACTATACCTACAGGAAGTGTTGCCCTCATTACTGAGAATTGATGAAACGTCAAGTGGAAAGCTGAAGTTGTGACAAATTGGGGTTCTGTCCGGGATCTACTTACCTATGCGTTGCGCTTACGCTCGATCTTGAGGGATTGTGAAATTCATTTTGTTGTTTCTCTATGATGATGGACAACATAAGTGTAGTGTATTAGTGATACTTTGCTAGTTTATAACACTGACCACCACCGGATAGTGTTCTCCAGCGCGCTCACACTTTCACTTAGAGAATGTCGTGTTGCTACACTTCATCTTAAGCATATATCGAGATTTTGGAGGACGTGCAGGCAGGGTAATGGCAGCCTAGAATTCGTCTTTCTTTTAACCCTCGACTCTGTTGACTATCATCGCTTAGCGATATCTTCATAGTCGCCCCAACTTCTCGCAGTGCTTCGAGGCATTCAAAACCTCATCATAAGGAATTGGAAGATTCCTTCCTTAGGAACCTCTGTTCCTCTTACTCAGGGTACTATCTTCGCTCTTTAAAGGCTTTCGGCTTCATATTGTTACGACCACGTTGTCAAGAACTTCGTTCAACCTCGATGGATACTTAAAGGTTTATTCCTTGTTCAGGTAACTGTTGGTACTTCCAATTATTTACTTCATTAAGACTATTTCATTCAAGATTGTTAGTGGTTGTGCATTATTGGTGAACTAAGTTTTCTGATTGGCATGGATTATTAAAGGCTCGTTCATTTAAGTGAATTTCTGAACATTGTAGGACTTAAGGATTAAGGAAATTCCTGTGGTTTATGGGTGCCTTTGCACCATAAATCCATGAATGACCTAACGCTTTTAAGTTGTATAGCTTGTGTATGGTAGTAATATAATTTCCAGTGATATATTCCATTTTATTAGTATTGAGAGATGCCTTTTGATCTTGAGAAAATTTTAGGTGCACCCATGGAGCACTTGAATCCACTACAGGAAGCTAAAAATTACTAGCTTCGCCAAATAGCTGTAAGGGCAAGAATATCTGTAGGCCATACTGTGGTGAAAGCTGAACTATTGAGAAAGATTTTAGATTTCCCGATAAATGGTGATAACATAACTGAAGAAGAGGCTCTTCCCTTAAGGCCTTTGAGACTTGAACGAGGTGCTGCTTGTACAGTTACTACAACTGAAGACCCAGAGATAGTGAAATTGAAACTCCAACTTGAACTGCAGCAGCGAACAGTAGAAGCTGCAAATGCCACAGCAGCAGCTGAACAAAGAAAGGTCGAAGCTGCAAATGCTGCAGCAGCAGCTGAACAAAGGAAGGTAGAAGCTGAGCAAAGAAGACGAACTAGAACGGAAAGAAAAAATTCTGTTGGAAAAGGAACTATCAGCCATAGGAATAGAAGAAAGGTTGGCAGAAAAACAGCTACCTGATGCTTTTGACCTTAGTAAAGCACGCAAACTCCTGCCTGTCTTCGATGAAAAAGATCCTGATGTATTTTTCATTACTTTTGAAAACACTGCAACGTCTCTCAACTGGCCTAGAGACCAATATGTTCTCTTAATCAGAAACTACTTCAAAGGAAAAGCTGCATATGTGGCAGCACAACTTGTCCGAGAAAGGGACTATGAAGTCTTTAAAACTGCCATATTAGATGCTTATAGTGTTACAGCAGAAGGGTATAGAAAAATCTTCAGACAAACTTTGAAGAACCAAGCTCAAACCTGTAGAGTTTTCACATTGAAGTTGAAGCAGTTTAATAAATTGATAGATGAGGAACAAATAACTACTTTAGAACAATTACAGAATTTAATAGTTTTAGAATAATTCCTGAGGCCTATTCCAGCTAATGTGGCAATGCTTTTTAGAGAAAAACAAGAAAAAGATGGGAAAAGGGCTGCCCTATTAGCTGATGATTACCATCTCATTCATAAACTTAAACCACATTCGTCCTCACCTTCATCTGCCCCCTAGGTTTGTACTTTTTGTAAGAAAGAAGGTCATCATATTAAAGACTGTCCTAGTCCCAAATGCAAAGCATCTCATGATAAGGCTTCTCCTAATGCTTTTTCACAAGGACCCAGATCAGGGAATACTGCAAATAAAACGACACTTCACTGTGCTCAACCTCTATCAGACTTTACAGCATTTACATATCCTGGTAAAGTAAATGATACTCCCGTGCAAATTTTGAGATACAGGGTCATCTCAAACTATCATTAGCTCAAAGTTAAAAGATTTAGCTAAACCAACAGATCAGTATGTAACTGTGTCAGATTTGACTTGTCAAAAGGTTTTACCTATTGTACAGATTTCTTTTGATTGTCCTTATTTTAAAGGTTCAACTAATGTCGCCTTGTTGGATTCTGACCTGCCTTGCAAGAACATAGACATGATACTTGGTAATGACTTGGCTTAAACTAACGGTACTCCTAGTCTTATCATTACTCAGCCTGAAGTAGTGATCGAAAAAGCTTGCAAAGAGTTTTTTCCTGTGGTAGAGTTTCCCTGCCAAGTAGTCACCAGGTCTACAACCTCAACTTCTAGACACACTGAACACACAGGTAAGGTGGATCAAAGTACCTTAGGTGAAAAAGTCCTTGCTGATCTTGTTGATATTCCCCCAGATGAATTTGTAGAGTATCAAAGGTCTGATGATAGTTTGAAAGAATACTTTGATAAAGTAAAAGATGATGTTGATGAAAGTAAGTTACCATATCTTAATTTGATAATAACATCCTTATGAGACGTTTTAGACCTTTGAAGATTACAGGACAAAATTCCTGGCATGATAGTCACCAGCGTGTAGTTCCTTCTAATCTTTGTGCAGCCTTATTGGATCTTGCTCATTCAGCAGAGTCTCACCTAGGCATTTCCAAAACCTATAAGCGTTTGCTGGACAATTACTACTGGCCTGGTATGTAAGCTGATGTAAAGCACCACATAGAATCTTGCCATCCCTGCCAGGTAACTGGTAAACCAAATCAGAAAATACCTCCAGCACCATTAGTTCCTATTACAGTACCTAATTCTCCTTTTGAAAGGGTAATTGTAGATTGTGTTGGTCCACTTCCCAAAATTAAAAAAACAAAATGAGTACATTTTAACGTTGTTGTGTCCAACTACTAGATTTCCTTTAGCCATACCTATAAAAAAACATATCAGCTAGAAGAATTATTGTTAATCTTCTTAAAATATTCACCATTTTTGGTTTTCCAAAAGAGCTTCAGTGTGATCAGGGGACAAACTTCACTAGTGATTTGTTTAAGCAAACTTTAAAGCAGTTAAAAATCTCCCATATTTTTGCTTCAGCTTATCACCCTCAGACTAATGGAGCCCTCGAACGGGTACACCAGACCATTAAAAGCCTCTTGCGCAAGTACATTTGTGAAACTGGACGAGACTTGGATGAAGACCTAGATCTGCTTATGTATGTACTTAGGAGTACACCTAAGGAATCGACTGGAATTTCTCCCTTCGAGATGATGTTCGTCCGTAGACCTAGGACAAACCTTAGTATGGTAAAAGAAAACACCCTAAGAGGTACTTACAAAGATCAGCAAGTAAGTATTCCACAATACCTTCAAAGTCTTGAGGTTAAATTTGACCATATTTATGAATTTGCCAATCTGAATTTAACTAACAGTCAGATTCGAATGAAAAACCATTACGATAAAAAGGGCAAAATTAGAACTTTCAAAGTAGGAGATGATTTACTTGTATATCG
>NC_090730.1:48714444-48721944 GCF_036898095.1 Palaemon carinicauda
TGATAGTAATAGTAATAGTGATAGTGAGATTGAAGATAAGGGAATAAGGCATAGTAAGGATGAAAAGAAAGGTGAGAGGAAAGATGAAAGGAAAGGTAAAAGTGATGTAAAGAAAGAGAAGAAAAAGTATCAGGATGATAGCAAGGATGATCGTGAATGGGTGAAAGTGGTAAGTAAGAAAAAGGGTAAGAAGGGAATGGTTCAGGATAGGAATTTAAGTGTGGAAGTGGATTCATTATATTCAAATGAGGAAGAAGGTAACAATGGAGTAGACAGTGATGATAGCAGTGAGAATGAACGTGATGTGTGTAAGACTCTGTTTATGAGAGAGGTACCTCGGTGTGAAAGGTTCAATGAGCATAGTAGTAGGGATGTATACGAGTTTTTCAAGGAGTATGAGAGGTATTGTCAGGATAAGTATGGTGATAGTAAAAGAGTTTGGGCTAGGGAGTTAGGAGAATATTTGACTGGGTATTTGTTGACGATGTATGGAGTGATAATGAGTGTAGGTGACGTTGATTATGAAAGTGTGAAAAAGAGAATAATTGAGCAGGTAAAACGTATGAAAGGGAGTGTTAAGTATAAGCGTAAGAATGATTTTGATGAAGCACGGATGAATGCAGGAGAAGCGATATCGATGTATTTAAGTAGGTTGGAAACTTTAGCTTGGAAGAAGTATGGGGATGAAGGTATAAATGAGAATAAGGAGTTAATGAAGAAGTTTTTGGCTAATGTACCCGAGAATGTTGCTGAGTTTGTTAATTTGAAACGGAAGGAGAAAATGAGGTGGACGAAAGAAAGATTGACATGGGATGATATTTTAGAGATAGTTGAGGATTAGGAGTTGGATAGATGTATGAAAGAAAGTAAATCTGTGAGTGTAAGAACTGGAATGGAGGAAAGTGTGCCAGAATTTGTTAGTTTTAGAGATGCTGTTATGAGAGGACCGATGAGGGTAGCGGATAGTGTAGTAGATAGGAGTGTTATGGCGAGTAATGTGGGAATACCTGTAAGGACAAATGAAGGGTTTAGGCAAGGGAATCAGGTTTGGAGGGATAGGAGTGTTAGTGCGCATCGAGGTATGTCTGATAGTCGTGTCCGTAATGAAAAGTGTTATAGGTGTGGAAAGGAAGGTCATAAGAAGAATGAATGTAGATGGACTCTAGGTGCTTGTTTTGGATGTGGTGAGGTAGGGTATAGAATTAGCGAGTGCAAGAAAGAGAAAGGGTAAAATGTTATCGGTGTGGTATGACAGGGCACATAGCGAGTGGATGTCGGAGTAATCGTACAAATGTGATTTGTGGTAATTGTGGTAAGGATGGTCATTATGCTAGAATGTGCAAGGAGCCGCGGGGTAAGTGTACTGAATGTGGTGTGGATGGGCATGTAGCTAGGGTATGTAGGAAGAAGGGAGTAAATCAGCCAGGATGTTCGGGAAACTAGAGTGTAAGAGGGTTCAGCTGGGTGAGTCCTCCTGTGTGTGTGGAAGGAATAGGATTAATGTTTGTGAGAATGGGATGAATAATTGGTTGGAAATGAGCAAGTATGAATCTAGTATGCATGAGAAGTTAGGGCTGGAAAATAAACAATTAGTGTTAGTTGAATATAGGAAAAAGAGGCGTTTGAAAGTTTTAAGTGAGGAGAAAGTGCAAGGGAAATTTATAGGTATAGGTAAGAATAGAAATAAGTATGACAAGGGTGTAAATGTGCAAGTGTGTATGGAAGATAAATGTGTTAATACAGATGAATCATGGCTGAGTATGAATGATACCTATAGTGTGTGTGGCTTTTCCTTAGGTGATGTAAAAGAAAGGATGACGAATGCGAGAGTGAGAGATAGGAGAATGATTAGTAGCATGAATGAATCTTTTATCAAAGTTGAGAATGTTTTTGATGAAATGGATGAACTGTTTACAGAAATGAGTGTAATTATAGGGCCAGATGAGAACGAGGTAGATATGATTGTACATGATATATTAGATGATAGGGATTTAGATAGGAATAGTGTTAATGTAGCGAATGATTGTGATAAGGAAGAAGTGAATGAGAGAGTATATGGGGGCCCAGTTACTCGGAGTAGAGGTCCCGTTCCCGACTACGACTGGGTTATGAAAAAAATTATGTAAGTGTTGTGTAAGAAGGATTTGGCAAAGTAAGGGGGGAGGAATGTGGAGGATTTATTTTTGTTTTATTTTAATTTTTGTTTTTTGCCAAATCCAGAGAGAGAGAGAGAGAGAGAGAGAGAGAACTTCATTTGCTTTAGTTTTGCTAGATCGTGTGAGAGTGTGTGTTTGTGTGTGTGTATGTGTGTTTGTGTGTTTGTGTGTCCGCGGTGCGCGCCGAAGAACAAGTGGTATTTAGCGAATGATTGTTTATAGTGGGAAAGACTGTTGGTACAAATGAGTTTGTTTGTTTATGTTTTTAGTTAGGTTACGACAGTGGTGAATGTTTCGGAGCGAATGCTTTTTTTATTGGACTGCAGCTTAAGGCAGTTGTGTGAACGCTGGATTATATATATTTTTCGACCAGCGTGGAAGTGTTTTTCTATTTTCTGAGTAAGTACAGTTTTGTTTATCTTTGCTTGTAGTGATTGTGAATGATAGGAACAATTTATTATTTATCTTTGATTATAGTGCGATAGTTAAGTTAGTTAGGAGTGTTCGTAAGTGTTTTTCTTTTTTATTTTGGCAGGCCGTGATTCCTCCTTTGGAGAGGTACTTTAAGAAAGTGGATTTACTGTTGATGACCTGGCCTGGAATTGATTATATTTAGACTGCTCTTTGGATTGATCGCTTGTTGATGATCTGGCCTGTACTTAATATTGATACGACTGCTCAGATTTAGATAACGTTGATGACCCGGACTGAATGAACCTACGATCGATGATGATGACGATGTTTATGATGATTATGATGACGAGTTAATGATGATTAGGATGATGATGATGATGATATAGACTGCCCAATAAATTGAGGCAGTTAAAGCAGATTGTGCCAGTGTTGCGTCTGCCAGAGAGTTGTGGCTTTGGCCTAAAAGGACCGTTGGCCCTAGTGTGGATAAGAGGTCCACGCATAAACAATTGTTGATTTTGGTGTGCGGGTAATTTTAAGTTTGGTAGGGTTTTTTTATTTGAATGGTGTTACGTTTTTTTTATATTTATAAAGTTAAAGATTAGTTATAAGTGTAATTATTTTGGTTGTTGATGTTGTATTGCAGTTTTAAGAAATATAGTTTTAAGGTTATGTTATGTTTGGTTCATTTTCCTTCTGTCCAAGAGTCCAGTTGATAACGTAAGGGGAAAGTATGTGCAGAGGAGACATTTGTCAGTTAGTGTGATCAAGGGTGTGGGGGTTGTTTTTGTAACATCCCGCAACACAATGTGTCATCTTGAGGAGCAGTTTTTAGACCAATGTCCTTTGCTATTTAGACCTATATTTTATAAACGCTACATAGATGATACGTTAGCTACTTTCAAGCAAAAGGAACATGCTGCTAGATTTTTAGATTTCACCAATAACGTTCATCCAAACATCAAGTTCACTATTGAGGAAGAAGAAAATAACAAATTACCATATCTTGACATTAACATCTCAAGAGGGCAGACACGTCTAGAAACAAGCGTATTTAGAAAAAAGACGTTCACTGGTTTAGGCACCAACTTTTTTAGCTTTTGCTTTTATAATTTTAAGTTAAATGCCGTAACAACCCTGATCTGCAGGGCATTTTACCTTTCGTCTGACTGGACATCCTTTCATAATGAAATAGTTTTTTTGAAGCAGCATTTCAAGGATAACTGTTTTCCAACTAAAATATTTTATAGATTAGTTAACAAATTTCTGACCAAACATTACCAACCTAAACTTCAAGTTCCTACAGTACCATAAATGATTTTCTATGCCTCTTTGCCTTTTATTAATAACGGAAAATATGGGAAACAAATTAAAAAGGTAATTTTAAACAATTTTCCAAGTCTGGATTTTAAACTTATTTTTAAGAATCCCGTGACAGTGGGATCTATGTTTAGAATTAAGGATTCTCTCCCCGACCTAATGCGTTCTTCAGTGGTCTATATGTTTACTTGTCCGAGATGTAATCTCGGAAATTATGTGGGTTCCACAAAAAGATTGCTGAAGGTTCGCATAGATGCGCATCGGGGAGTGAGTCATAGAACTGGATGTGCGCTCAAAACCAAAGAATTCTCAACCATCAGAGAACATGCAAGTAAATGCAAGACCAACATTGCATACAAAAACTTTGAAATCATAGCTCAGGCGCCAAATAACTCCTCTCTACTAGTATTGGAATCGTTAATGATTAAAGAAAAGGCTCCTAAACTAAACAGCCAATTAACCTCTGTCCCCCTCCACATTGCTTAAGCTGGCAAATTTAGAATTTTCTTCCTGAGTACTGTCCTTCACATAGTCACTCAGTACTCTAGTCTGTTCCAGACAGGTTGGTCTCCTTAGACAATTTTGATTTTTGTATATTTAATTTTAAGATACTGTTCTCTTAGTTAATATTTTTATCTCCATATTTTACTTGTAACTGTGTTTATAATTTCAATTTTAATTTTGACTGTCTTTTTTTGTATTTTATATATTTTTACTGAGTTTTGCTTATAATGTTTTATATGTCCATTTTAGCCTTGATAATGGGATGAGTCCTGAAACGTCGGCACCAATAAATTGAAAGATGTTGTCCAGAATATTCGTCCTCCTTTTTATTTTATATATATATATATATATATATATATATATATATATATATATATATATATATATATATATTTACACACACACACACATATATATATATATATATATATATATATATATATATATATATATATATGTATATACACACACATATATATATATATATATATATATATATATATATATATATATATATATGTATATATATATATATATATATATATATATATATATATATATATATATATATATATATATGTATATATATATATATATATATATATATATATATATATATATATATATATATATATATATATATATATATATATACATAAATATATATATACATACACACACACACACGCACATATATATATATATATATATATATATATATATATATATATATATATATATATATATATATATATATATATACATATATATATATATATATATATATATATATATATATATATATATATATATATATATACACATATATATATATACATATATATATATATATATATATATATATATATATATATATATATATATATATATATATATATATATATATATATATATATATATATATATATATATATATATATAGTGGGGCGGTTTAGCTCGAAATTTCAAAAGGATTCTGCATTTTGTGATACGCGCAGCAAATTTGGCACAAATGTACATTGACATATGGCGAACATTTTCAGATATTGAGCCACTCGGAATTCTCCCTTCATGTCTGGCATTTCGGAATTCAAAATGGCAGCCATTTGAAATCTACATTTTCGATTATCTTTGGGTCTAATGCTGCTATTGACTCGATTCTGGTGTCCAAATGTATGTTTTGGGAGGAAAGGAATCCGATGGTTACAATCTTCATTGTGTATCTTTATAAATTAGCCAACATATTGGATTTCAAAATGGCCGCCACTTGAATTCTACATGTGCGATTGCCTCTGGGTCAAATATTTTTACAGTACATGACAATATAAATTTTTCAAAATGACATACTTTATTACCGTACTCCACCTAATTCATGAGAGATGAATATTAATCATCATGTATTTTTGACAAGACAACATTTTACTCAACGTCTGTGAAGTAAAAATTGTTTGAGTTATTGATTAGATTCTGTGTTGTTCTAGGTTTGATATGGCACCTTTCATATATGATTAGTTTTCTCCATTCCTTCAATCAATATCTGTGCTGAGAGCTGGAGCACTCTGTCATACGAGATGCTTAAGCAAGGTGTTAAAGTCTGTCGACTAATTCTTTCTTGCGTGTATGAGCATGCAACATCATCCCTATGTATGTTGGAAGTGGGGTCTCTTGTGCATCACTGTGCCTGACACAGGTGGATGATGTGGTGCCACGAGTTCGCTTGTGTTTGACGCTGTTGAACTTCAGTATCTGGGCTGTGGTAATTGCTGCAGGGTTAGTGTCTTCCGTCTGGTCCTTGATGCTGGGTCCCTCGAGAATCATGCTGACTAGTGCAAGCAGCAACGGTGGCACAGATTCTTCTTGACATCCTTCAGGGAATCCTGTGAAGGGCTTGGCTTCTCCAAACATATGACGGCGAACAATGTGTGCAGCACGTGCAAGATGGACTGCATCACTATCACTGTCCAGTTCGCAGGCTTTGTCAAGAGGAGCACCGAGATCTTCTTCAAATGCCATCAATATGTCTCTCCCCTTGGTGTGTGCTCGCATGTCAGGAAACTGAGATAGCAGTCTCTGTTTCAGTCGTGTGGAGTGGACTCTTGTATTGAGCTGCACTCCAAGCTGTTCCATTCTCGACTGATATAGGTGGACAAGATCGGCCAATCTAAATACTGGTGCTGTCTCCTCATCTTGTCTTGTTTCTTCAATGTAGAGGACGAGTTCAGCAAAGGCTACTGCCGACATTGCTCTCTCTTGGTGTGAGTCCTGTGGTCCAATTCATTGGCCGGATCTCGCGTGGTTGTAAAGTCCTATCAAGCACTGCAGGTGATACTGGGCGTCCAACGCAACCATGTCCCCACTACTGAGACGGCCAAGCAGTTCTGTATCACCAAGAAGGTTTGCACAGGCACGGACCCGTCTGTCAATTTTGAATGTTGCAGCTTTCCGAAGACTATTAGTCCCCCCAGGTTGTCCACAGAAGAAATATTTTTCTGGAACCTTCTCTGTACTCGAACGTGAATGCGCCCTGGTGCGTTTGCATAAAGATTGTTCCTCATCGCTCTGACCTTCTTTCCTGAGTGCTCTCTTCTGTGCTCTCTGTAGTTTGGTGTTGTTGTAGTGGAGCTTGCATGTAAGGTGATATTGTGCGCCGTGTGAAACCATCGCAGCTTCAATGCCATGGGCATCATCAAGTCTTTCTAATTGGAGTGATCCTGGAAGCTCTCCAAGTTCACTGAATTTGATCAAGTTCTCTGCGAGTGAACTGTATCTACTACCAATGTCTTTTCTCTTAGATTGTTCAGGTTTGGTCAATGTCTCCATCTTGTCCTCTTGACATATGATGCATAACCCCCAGTCAGTAGTGGTCAGGTGTTGTGATGTTGATGAAGTTCGCTCAGCAAGAGCTAGTGTGAACCTCTTGGACATGGTGATCGAACTGTCTTCAGAAGAATTAGCACAGTCAGTCTACAGGCATGCGTGCATCACGATGAACCTGAAAAGACACAATGTAGCATTTCTGTAATCATAAACACCACGAAAACTGCTACTACAACTGCACTCTTAAAAGTTCCGTGTCACACCCGGAAAGGGATCAGTTGGGGCCAAA
>NC_090730.1:48731944-48746944 GCF_036898095.1 Palaemon carinicauda
AAACAGGGCCCCTGACCTGGAAGTTATTCCAATTTCTCTTTAAAATCCTAATCAAGGCTGGTATTCATAGCTCATAGCTTTCATATGCATATTTCTTGATTCAAGAAATTTGCAAAATTCGATTTATAGAAAAGAATGATTCAAAAAGACAGATTTTTAGTTCAAAGTAGCTTATACAGCTCCTCTTAAGGTCATATATCAGGTCACATTCTGAGACTAACATTTTAGTAATATATTGTTTTTAGGCTGAAATTTTCAAACAAACTCTTATTCATGGATATAGGAAAACATCCATATAGTTACATTGAGTGATAAAAAGGTTCGGTAAGAAATATGGTGATATAACAAAAGAAAACAATATACATTAATGTGAATTTCGGAAGAAAATCCAACAAATTTGTAAAACTGTGTCATAATTAAATAGCTGAAACCTTGCAATAAGAATATGTTTATATTCCAGGAAGATGGAGAAAGATATTGATATCTTTCTTATAAGAATAATAATTTCAAAATAACTTTCTATAATCTCAATCTAACATTTAGAGAGTAGAGTCCAGACAAATTACATTCTTACACACACACACACACATATACACATATATAAATATGTATATATATATTTATATATATATATATATATATATATATATATATATATATATATGCACACACACATATATATATATATATATATATATATATATATATATACATATATATATATATATATATATATATATATATATATATACATATATATATATATATATATATATATATATATATATATATATATATATATATATGTGTGTGTGTGTGTGTGTGTGTATATATATATATATATATATATATATATATATATATATATATATATATATATATATATATATATATATATATATACATATATATATTGGCAGTGAGCTGTATATTGTTAAATGGACATTGCCAATGCAACGATAATGACATTGCTAAGCCAAATCTATGCATTAAGATCTAGATGGGCAATGTCCAGATTTTTGCATTGACAGTGAGTTGTATATTGTTGAATGGACATTACCAATCCAAATCTTTGCATTATGATCTGGATTGGCAATGTCCAGATCTCTGCATTGGCAGTGATGTAGTTATATGGTCACTACTGTGACGGCGCTGAGTAAGGGTGTGAACTCAAAGGCAGATTGGAAACGACTTAGTTATATTATTATGGAACACTCTCCTTATATACAAAACCTCAAGGCAACAGGACATAACAAGTTCACAAGACAGACAATATCACAGAGGAAAAACCAGACATGAATTTTCATGTTCGTTTTAGTGCGAGGGAAGAGCGAAGATACAAGCATAATATATACAAAAGGAATTATGTACAATTGTGTAAAACACGGTTGGTACATGGCTCCCCCCCTAAAAATGACATACTGTACATGTTAAATAGGGCGCCCTGATCTTGAGAGGCGAACTGTAGGCGGGTCATCTGGCAGAAGATAAGCAGGTTTTAGATGATCAATGGAGACCCAGTCTTCTTTGCCCCGAATTTTTAGGAGGAATGCTTTCGGACTGCGTCGGATCACAAGGAAAGGGCCCGTGTAAGGGGGCGTTAGTGGTGGCTTGCTGGTGTCGTTGCGCAGGAAGACGTGCGTTGCAGAGTGCAAGTCCGTTGGTATGTGATGCTTCGCTGGGGGCTTGTAAGTCTGGCGGCACGGAGTAAATTTTCCCACGACGTGCCGTATGCGCTGGAGATCGTCGGAGGAGGTTGTAGAAGGAAAAAATTCGGCAGGGACGACCAACGGGTCGCCATACACCATTTCGGCTGCCGAGACGTCGAGGGCGTCTTTAGGAGTAGTTCTTAGTCCAAGGAGGACCCAGGGAAGCTGAGTAAACCAGTTGCAATCCTTGCAGCGGGACATCAAAGCTGCTTTGAGGGTGCGATGAAAACGTTCAACCATTCCATTGGCAGCGGGGTTGTAGGCCGTTGTCTGATGTAGGGTGATGCCCAAGAGATTCGCTAATGACGTCCATAATTGAGAGGTGAAAGTGATTCCCCTGTCAGAAGTAATATGCTCAGGGATACCGAATCTTGAAATCCATCCAGAGAGTAAGGCAGATGTACATGAGGCGGACGTTGCAGTTTCCATGGGAATGGCTTCAGGCCAACGAGTGGAGCGGTCGATGACGGTAAACAGGTAACGATGTCCTTGTGATGTGGGTAGGCGGCCTACAATGTCGACGTGAATGTGTGCGAAACGACGCTGAGGTTGAGGAAAGGTGCCCACTCCTGAATTCGTGTGTCGATGTACTTTGGAAGTTTGGCAAGAAGTACAGGCATGGACCCAATCCTTAGCATCCTTAGAAATGCCGTGCCAAATGAACTTTGCCTTCAGCAGCTGTGCAGTAGAACGGCACGAGGGATGTGAAAGGCCGTGGATGAGATCTAACACCTGTCGGCGCATGGGAGCAGGAATCCAAGGTCGCGATCTACCAGTACTGACGTCACAGAGGAGGGTGGTGTTGGAGTCTTCGAGGGGAAAATCCTCCCAACGGAGGGACGTGCAGGATGTCCTACAAGCTTGATACTCTGGATCCTGTCGTTGGGCTTCAGCCAGGGCGTTATAATCTAATTCCAGTTGAACGGCAGCCAACGTGTTTCTTGATAGGGCATCGGCAACGGGATTCATTTTCCCAGGGACGTATTGGAGGGTGCAATTGTATTCAGCCACGGCGGAGAGATGTCGGTGTTGACGGGCGGACCAGGCGTCAGACTGTCGAGTGAAGGCGTGCACCAGAGGCATGTGGTCTGTGCGAATGACGAAGGGCGTACTTTCTAAGAAATGGCGAAAGTGACGGACAGCCAAGTGCACCGCCAGCAATTCTCGATCGAAGGTAGAATAACCCGATTCTGCCTTGGACAGTTTTCTGCTGAAGAAGGCCAATGGGCGGGGCGAGCCTTTGACCACCTGCTCGAGTACTGCACCAATAGCGACGTCGCTGGCATCGGTGGAGAGAAGGAGAGGGGCGTGTGGGATAGGAAAAGTGAGAGCCGCAGCAGTTGATAGGGCCTTCTTAGCATTGCAGAAGGCTGCTTCTTGAAGGGGACCCCACTTCAGGTCCTTTGGCTTGCCCTTGAGGGAGGCGTAGAGGGGAGCAAGAGTGGCGGCAATGGCTGGCAGAAAACGGTGATAATAGTTGATCATGCCCAAGAATTCCTGCAGAGCTTTGACGGTCGAGGGCGCGGGGAAATTCTGAACGGCTGCTACCTTCTCAGGGAGGGGATGGACTCCTTCAGGAGTGATACGGTGCCCTAAGAACGACACTTCGTTGGCGCCAAAGGTACACTTGTCGTACCGGACTACAAGGCCGTTTTGTTGCAGGCGGTCGAGCACGATGCGCAGGTGACGGAGGTGTTCCTCTTTTGAGGAGGAGAACACAAGTATGTCGTCCACATAATATACACAGAAAGGGAGGTCCCCTAAGATGCCATCCATGAGACGTTGAAACGTTGCCCCAGAATTAAGAAGGCCAAAACAGGAGTAATTGAAGGTGTATGTGCCAAACGGAGTGGTGATGGCGGTCTTGGGGATGTCTTCTGGGTTCATAGGCACCTGATAATACCCCTTCAAGAGGTCGAGCGTAGAGAAAACCTTCGCTTTGTGCAGGTAGGAGGTTACATCGGCAATGTTTGGGAGGGGGTAGTGATCCGGTTCTGTTTGCATGTTCAGGCGCCTGTAATCCCCGCACGGACGGAGGGAGCTGTCTTTCTTCAGAACGATGTGTAAGGGTGACGACCATGGGCTGGAGGTCTTTTGGCAAAGGCCCATTTTCTCCATTTCGGCGAACGTCTGTTTGGCGGCTGTCAATCGTTCCGGTGCCAGACGTCTGAATTTTGCGAAGACTGGGGGTCCCATCGTCTTGATATGGTGATAAATACCGTGCTTGGCAGGAACCGTGGGCGTTTGGCGAAGTTCTGGACGGAAAACTTCCGGGTACGACGTGAGGAGGTGGGCGTAGGCATCCGTGGGTGCGCTGATGTGGAGAGCGAGGTTAGAGGGGGCGGGTTGAAGAGGTGTCGACAAGTACGAGTCTGCGTTGACCAATCGTCGGTGGGCGACATCGACCAGAAGGTGGAAATGAGAGAGGAAATCCGCACCGAGGATTGGCATTGTGACGTCAGCAACGAGAAACTTGAATTGAATTTACCGTTTCCGAACGATAATGTGAGGTTCTCGTAACCGTAGGTGGGTATCGCAGATCCGTTGGCAGCTACCAAGCGGACGTCGGCAGATGTAGACAGACTACGTTGTGCCTTGAAGAGTTTCCTTGACAAAAGAGAACGACAAGCACCCGTGTCTACCAAAAATCGCACGCCCGTTCCTGCATCCTGTAAAAAGAACAGATTAAAAACATGGGAGGCCACCGCCACAAGGGATGGCCTGCTTACACGTTTTTTGGCCACTGACAATCTTTGGCACATTTCTTCGCGGTTGCCCCGAATCTGAAGTGGTAGTAGCAAAACTGCGGCAGATGGGAGGTAGTAAGTGGCTGTAGAAGTCGTTCGTTGGGGCGCGAGCAATTGATGGGTGGTGGGCGGCTGTGTCGCCGCTTCGGCACGTCACGGGGTAGGCGTGTATAGCCTACGGCATTCATGTCAGCTTCGGTTGACGTTGAATAGGCATCCTCGTCGTCAAGGGTGGAGGCGTTGATGGAGGTCTTGAAGTGGCTGTCCATAAGGGCGTCGGCTTTGGTCATCAAGTCCTTTATGGGTAAACTATCAACATCGGGTATGGCAGCGCGTACAGGTTCAGGTAAACGGCGTATCCAAAGGGCACGGAGTAGGTTCACCTCACGAGGAGAGCCGTCTGTGGCAGGTTGAAGGCGAGCGATACTGGTCATTTCCTTGAGGGCAAGCGAAGCCCTTTTGTCCCCCAACGGTTGTTGCGAGAGCTGAAAAAGCTTTGCTATACGGGCGGCTGGCGACGGCGAGTACTGCTGCAGAAGGTATGATTTGAGGGCGTCATACGCTATTGGGGTGTCTCCTTGTTCACAAAGCCAGTCGGATATTTCTGGGAAGGTGTCTTCGGGTATCGCCGCGAGAACATAATCCGCTTTGGTGGTTGAGCGAGTCACGCCCCTGATACGAAAGTGGACTTCAGCGCGTTGAAACCAAGCAAATGCCTCTCCGGTGGCGAACGGTGAAAGTTTCAATGGGGCGGCCGCGGTGCCAACTGATGTAGTCTCCGTCATAGTACCAACGATGGAGGGGCGAGGGAGGTGGGGGTGGAAGGCAGTGGGAGCGAGTCGACTTCCGGGGTCACTAATGTGACGGCGCCGAGTAAGGGTGTGAACTCAAAGGCAGATTGGAAACGACTGAGTTATATTATTGTGGAACACTCTCCTTATATACAAAACCTCAAGGCAACAGGACATAACAAGTTCACAAGACAGACGATATCACAGAGGAAAAACCAGACATGAATTTTCATGTTCGTTTAAGTGCGAGGGAAGAGCGAAGATACAAGCATAATATATACAAAAGGAATTATGTACAATTGTGTGAAACACGGTTGGTACACTACCAAGGACATTAGAAATCTTAACATTATCAATCCAAATCTTTGCATTGGCATGTGTTTTTATAACCCCGGACTGCAGAGAACTGCTGCAATAATTACACACGTATGATATTCTTTTGAGCAGTTGCAAATTTTGCAGGGTGTCTCAGCAATATATGTGAATGCATGGAAAACACGGGAGAACAAATTAATACAGTGCTGTACTTGTGCAATGCCTGAACTTGTAAAATGCGAGTAAAAAAAAGAAAAAAATATTGGGAAGTATATTTTTGTTTTTGCAATTGCTGTGGCTGTATTCACCAGTAGAATGAGACTTTCTGTAAAGAGTGAAAAATATTTTATAATATTTGCTAAAAAAAGCGTACTGTGTTACGATGTATGTTACAATTGCTTCAGTTTATTTTGTAGCGTCTTCTTTTGGTATATTTATATACAGATGAAAGGTGTTAGGATATTTTGTAGATAAGTAGTAAGTCTTCTTTAAGTGAATTGGCAGTATCAATTAGTTTAGGAAGTTTAGTTAAATATCAATTTTTTTTTTCAGATTTGATTGTAAAAATGGGCGTTGCAGATGATCTATGAAATGGTATTATGTTAGTTTTAAGTAATATTTAATGTAAAACTATGTCTGTACAGTATGTGATTGTGTGTATGTGTGTAAATAATATTAGGGGGTTAATAATAAGCAAAAGTCTGTTTGATTCTGGTCCACAGAACCACCAAAGTACATCACATATTTTAGTTCTCATCGTTTCTCCTGGTCTCCCTAATGCATTATGCTGAGATGATCCAATGCAGTAGGTGACTTCCATTACATTTCCCCTTTTTGTGCCCCCAACTCTATTATTATCATTATTATTATTATTATTATTATTATTATTATTATTATTATTATTATTACTATCCAAGCTACAACCCTAGTAGGAAAAGCAAGATGCTATAAGCCCTTGGGGCTCCAATAGGGAAAAATAGCCCAGTGAGGAAAGGAAATACGGAAATAAGTAAATGAAGAAAACAAATTAACAATAAAGTAACAACGTTCAAAACAGATATGTCATATATAAACTATTAACAACGTCAAAAACAGATATGCCATATATAAACTATAAAAAGACTCATGTCCGCCTGGTTAACAAAAAAGCATTTGCTCCAACTTTGAGCTTTTGAAGTTCTACTGATTCAACTACCCGATTAGGAAGTTCATTCCACAACTTGGTAACAGCTGGCATAAAACTTCTGGAGTACTGCGTAGTATTGAGCCTCAGGATGGAGAAGGCCTGGCTATTAGAATTAACTGCCTGCCTAGTATTCCGAACAGGATAAAATTGTCCAGGGAGATCTGAATGTAAAGGATGGTCAGAGTTATGAAAAATCTTATGCAACATGCATAATGAACTAATTGAACGGCGGTGCCCGAGATTAATATCTAGATCAGGAATAAGAAATTTAATAGACCGTAAGTTTCTGTCCAACAAATTAAGATGAGAATCAGCAACTGAAGACCAGACAGGAGAACAATACTCAAAACAAGGTAGAATGAGAGAATTCAAACACTTCTTCAGAATAGATTGATCACCGAAAATCTTAAAAGACTTTCTCAATAAGCCAATTTTTTGTGCAATTAAAGAAGACACAGACCTTATATGTTTCTCAAAAGTAAATTTGCTGTCAAGAATCACAGCTAAAATTTTGAATGTTCATACAAATCTAAAGAAACATTATCAATACTGAGATCCAGATGTTGAGGAGCCACCGTCCTTGACCTACTTACAATCATACTTTACGTTTTATTAGGATTCAACTTCATACCCCCTAAATTGCACCATGCACTAATTCTAGCTAAATCCCTATTAAGAGATTCACCAACCCCAGATCTACATTCAGGGGATGGAATTGATGCAAAGAGAGTAGCATCATCTGCATATGCAACAAGCTTGTTTTCTAGGCCAAACCACATGTCATGTGTATATAGTATGAAAAGTAATGGGCCAAGAACACTATCCCATGGAACACCGGATATCACATTCCTATACTCGCTATGGTGCCCATCAACAACAACTCTTTGAGATCTATTACTTAAAAAATCAATAAGAATGCTAAAAAACGACCCACCCACTCCCAACTGTTTCAGTTTGAAAACAAGGGCCTCATGATTAACACGGTCAAAGGCAGCACTAAAATCAAGGCCAATCATGAGCACTTCCTGACCACAATCAAGGGATTTCTGTACAGCATTGGAGATTGTAAGAAGGGCATCACATGCTCCAAAGCCTTTACGAAAACCAAATTGCAAACTAGGGAGTAGATGATTACCTTCAGCAAACCTATGAAGACGTTTTGCCGGGAGACGTTCAAAAACTTTAGATAATATGGGAGTTATGGAAATTGGGCGGTAATCAGTGGGATTTGAGCTACCACAAACACATTTACATAGAGGAGTAACATTACCACTTCTCCAACAAGTGCTAAAAGCTCCTCTTCTTGCTAACTTGCGCAAAATAACAGATAACTTTGGAGCTAAGAAATCTTCTGTCTTTATAAAAAACAAAGGAAAAATACTATTTGGGTCTACACCTCCATAAGCATCAAGGTCCATCAACAGAGCTTTAATCTCACGAGATCGAAAAGCTAAACTAGTTAATTTAGCCTCAGGAAAACAGGAATGAGGAAGTTCAAGTTTTTCATTAATCTGCTTACTGTCAAAAACATCAGCCAAAAGGGTTGCCTTTTCCTTTGGACAGCGAGTGACTGAGCCATCAGGTTTAATTAAGTAAAAAGGAGGAACTGTTGCATCTACACCAAACAGTGCAGATTTAAGGGTAGACCACCATTTATGTTCCTGAGCTGTAACAGAAAGGGTTTCTTTTATGGTTAAATTGTACTCCTTTTCAGTTGAGGCATAAACTCTCTGAGCAAAAGCTCGAAGCTGAGTATAGTTGTTCCAGGTCAAATCTGATCTGTTACCCTTCCAAAGGTGATAGGCCTCCTGCTTCTCCAAATAAGCACGTCTACAATCATCATTGAACCACGGTTTGTCCTTCACTCGGTACCTTAGCACAAGAGAAGGGATACGCCTATCAATTATGTTGACTAGATTCTCATTCAAAGGGACAAAAGGATCTACACTATCATATAATTGTGACCAATTCAAGCACGAAAGATCATGCAAAATCCCATTCGAGTCTGCTTGGGATTTCATATAAATTTTACAAGAATAAGATATATCAGGGACAGGCTGCTCAGTCTTCACTAATAATGAAATCAAGGCATGATCAGATGTCCCGACTGGAGAACCAACCTTACTAGTTATAACGCCAGGGGAGTCAGTGTATACGAGGTCCAAGCAATTACCAGACCTGTGAGTAGCTTCATTTATGATTTGCTCACAGCCTGATTCAGAGGCAAAGTCTAAAGCTCTTAAGCCATGGCGATCGGTGGGAGAGATAGAACTTAACCACTCCCTATGGTGAGCATTAAAATCACCAACAAAGACAAAAGAAGCCTTTCTATCATTTTCTTATATCTTAGCCATAATGGTAAGAAGACGATCGAAGATAGAATCATCCATGTCTGGATTCCGGTAGATCGAACACAAATTAAAGTTGTTATGCCTGCCACAAACTTTTATTACCTGAATCTCATGTCATCCACATTGATAGCAGGACTTATGATAAGCAGGGTACTCGGTCCAAATATACACCGCCATTCCCCTGGCCCTAGGGATGGCATCACGTTTCAACATTATTGGTTTCTTAAAACCAGTTATAAGGAGCTCAGATGAGTGCCTCATATTAGAAACCAAAGTTTCTGAGCACAAAAGAATATCATACTGTCTGGACGCAACTGTAAGGTCTTGGATATTTGCATGAACACCACGAATATTGCAATACAGAAGACGGCATTGACGAAATCTAGGACGTACTGGTCCCGGATTTCGCTCAATGTCTCCAGATAGCATAAAAAAAAGACATCATAATTAAAAACTAGATTAACAAGAATTATAACAAAAACAATATGTACGGAATTATAAATAAAGTGATTGATGATACCCATAGACTATAGTAAAAAGTCGGAAAAACTGGTCAACATGTAGGCGCTGGGTAATATAGGGTGCTGTGTCCAATCAGCGATTGTTGATCTGTTTGATGATCGAATAACAACATTAAGTTTTATGTGGTTGTCCCGGTCGATACTGAAGAGAACATATAATATATGTACCCATTTATGATTTCCTTTTAAAAGGTTGCAAACTCTGCTGAATTTTTCAACAGGCTTAGAATGACAGGATCCTGTGTGCATTAAGGATGTGTCAGTAGGGAGTAAAAGACACTAGTTTCTACCAGGAAGTTTACATTAGATCCTCACCCATGTAACAAGAAATGATCAGTTAATGGGTAGGCCACCAACACAAGCGACGGCCTACTTGAAGGTTATTTTGTTTTGTTTTTCACATTGTCATCCTGTAGGACATTTCTTAGCACCACACCCAAATCTGGAGTAATAGTAGCACAACTGAGGCTGAAGTGAGTCATCCAGTGGTTCTTAAGGGTGGTATTTGGGTCGTAAGCTTAAGGCAGTATTTGTCGGTGTTGGGTGGCTTTGTCACTACACAGTCATGTCACAAGGTAGGCGTCAATGCCCTAAATCTAAAGCATTAACCTCAACTTCAGTTAGTTTTGAATGATTTTCCCCTTCATCAGAAATGGATATATTGATGGAGTTCTTGACGGTGGGGAAGTGGCAGTCCATAATCGTGTAGTTCATTGGTTTGCCAGGGCACCAGCTACCCATTGAGATTCTACCGTCAGAGGGTTTTTGAATCCTTTAATTTGCCAGACAGTACTAGATTGGAACCCCCTCTCTGGTTACGGCTCATTTTTTTATTTGTGTACTCATACACCGAATAGTTTAGCCCATCCTTTTCAAATTTTCCTCTTTCCTCATACACCTGACAACACAAAGATTACCAAACAGTTCATCACTCAAGGGATTAACTACTGTAATGCAGTTTTTCAGTGGCCACTTTACTCCTGGTAAGAATAGAAGAGACTCTTCAGATATGGTAAGTTGCTCCTCTAGGAGAAGGACAATCCAAAATCAAACCATTGTTCTCTATTCCTGGGTAGTGCCATAGCCTCTGTACTTTGGTCTTCAAATATCTTGGATTAGTGTTCTCTTGCTTAAGGGTACACTTGAGCATGCTATTTCTATCTTGTTTCTCTTCTTGTTTTCATGATTTTTCTTATACAGATTAGCTTATATGATAGATCTAATTTAAGGTTGTAAATGATCTTCGAATATTTTATTTTGAATTTTATTACTATTCTTATAGATTATTTACTTCCTTGTTTCCCTTCCTCACTTGGGTATTTTTCGTGTTGTAGCCCTTGGGCTTATAGCATCATGCTTATCCAACTAGGATTGTAGCTTAGCTAATAATAATAATAATAATAATAATAATAATAATAATAATAATAATAATAATAATAATAATAATAATAATAATAATAATAATAGACTAGTCTTCAGGCTTTATTGGTAAGGTGTCGATATCGGAGAGGGTGTTTTTTACAGGTACTGGCACGCCTCCTATTTTTCCACTTTACACAATTCAGTCCTCTTTTTTTTCAGGAATTTTAAGGTGATCCAGTGTTGTGGATGACTTCCATTAGATTTTTTTTTATCCCCCCCCCCGTGATAAATGGTTTGTTCCCAAGTGTAGATTGTTGATCTGTTTGGAGGTCGAAACACAACAGGATGTTTCATGTTTTGTGCCAGTAAATACTGAAGAGAATTATTAAATATGTGCTCATATATGATTTCCTTTTAAACGGTTTGGAACTCTGCTGGGTGTTTCAGAAATGCATGTAGTTGAGTTGGAAACGCAGGTGATGAATTTGATACGGTATTGTATTTACATTAATATTATACGGTGCTAGAAATTTTAATGATTGAGTAAAATGGAAAATATTGTAAATTGTTCTTTTTGGGAAATTTATTTAGAGTTATTTGCCAACGGAATAAGACTTTTTATAATGAGTGAAAACAATCATATGATATTTTGATAAAAATATAGAATTGTGTTCTGATATTATATGTTATGATATAATTATATTATGATTGCTCGGGTTCATGATGTTGGCGTCTTTCTCTCGTTTATCTATACTTAGATGTAAAGTATTAAGATAAGGTTTGTAGACAAATAAGACATTTTAGGGACAGTTTAGTAAGAAGTGTATTGGAAATACTAATTATTTTGGTTGGTTTAGGTAAATATTGGTCTGCTTTTTCATAAGCTTTGACTGATAAATGCAGGTCGAAGCTGTTCATTAAAATAGGATTTAGGTAAATTCAAACTAATATTTCCGTCAAAAGTGTATTTATTTGATATTATGTATATGTGTAGATAGTCTAATAAAGTAGAAATGGGAATAAATGTGTTTTAATCTGGTCCAAGGAATCTCAAAGTTAACCGCAAAGGACATCATGATTAATACAGTGAAAGGCAGCATTAACCTCAAGGCCAATCTTACAACCCTCCAGATCACAATCAAGGGATTTTTGTACAACATTGGAAATTGTAAGAAGAGCATTATATGTTCTAAGATCTTTGAGGAAGAAAAACTATAAACTGGTATGTTACTAGGGAACGGATAATAATCTTTCAAAATCTATGTCAATATTTATATTCATTTTGTTAATGTACTTGTTTTACGGAATTTTCTTATCTTATTCAGAAATGCATTTGAGTAACTTTGATATGTAATAACATACAGGTACCCTTTCATTTATAAGGTGTAGGCCTGTCTTAAACAATCTTTTATCATTATCAGTTGATTTCATAAGTGTCAATTTACACGTAGAAAAATTACTCATGTCAATCAAGTACCCATATCACAAAAAACAGAATATGTTAACAGAGTAAAACAAAATTAGGGTGTAAGAATGGTATCCAAAGATAAAACAAAGAAGATTCTTACCACAAGAATGGTTATCTCATTGATTATTAGTTGCATTCAAGCATAACATCTTTTGCGAGAATTGAAAGAGGAAGTGTAATACCCGTACATTTTATCATAGAATCCTGCTTTTCCAACTAGGGTTGTAGCTTAGCAAGTAATAATAATAATAATAATAATAATAATAATAATAATAATAATAATAATAATAATAATAATAATAATAATAATAATAATATTGTTTGCACGAATTGAAAGATGAAGTGTAATGGCCGTATATTTGATCATATAACAAGAACAGGGTGAAGTATGGAAGCAACTGGGTCCAGCCTAAAATCCGTCTACAGGCGTCGTGATTGGCAGACACCTTCTCATAGCTGATTTATTTAAACAACAATAATAGTGTTAAAATCGATTATAAGTGTTATTATCCTTATCTTTATAGTTTTATTAATTATGATTATATCATAATTAATTATAACTACTTTTAATATCATTTATTACTATTATTATTAATAATCATTAATAATTATTACTATTAATAATTGAAAAGAAAATATTATCATTACTATGAGGATTATTATTATAATTACTATTATTACCAAAATTATTACACTTTAGTTTTAATTACACCTTTACTAAAGTTATTTATAATTATTACTATCATTGTTATTACAATTATTCCAATATATTAATATTGCTCTATTATTACTATGGCCGAAAATTATTATTATTATTATTATTATTATTATTATTATTATTATTATTATTTTTATTATTATTGTTATTATTATTATTGTTGATATTATTATTATTATTATTATTATTATTATTATTATTATTATTATTATTATTATTATTATTATTATTATTATTATTATTAATAGTAGTAATAATAGTAGTGGCAGTGGTCATATATGGTCAAATTCTCTACTTTCGAAAATAGAGAAACTTGATCACATCTGCAATACAGTAAAGGTATTTAAAACCCATAAAATACGTGAAAAAGAAAGAACAACAAAGATCTAAACTTCAGATAATAGATACTGAGTGTAACGCTCGGAGATAAATGAACTTGAATGGCTGAAATTTTGCAAAGTGGCAGAGAATAATTATGGGAACAGCTAGTTCTGTTTTTCCTGTTTAAAGCGGTGTTAGGCTTTTGTAAAAGCTTTTGGGTGTTGTGTATTATTCGCTCTTTTGATTTAAAAAAAAAGGTTTTTGAATGAATGTGTAAATGACTCCTGGAGAAATTTTAGTTTAATATGAGTAATTCGTAATAGCTTTTACATAGTATTAATTTTAACGTGCATTGGCATTGAACAAATAGCTATTCATTGATAAAAATACGGTAGCTAACATCATGAAGAAAAAAACTCATATATTGTTTTTCTCTCATTGATTTCTTTTTACATCATAATTTTCGGTTGTTACAGCAAAACTAAATTAGTCTCTTTTTTAAGGTTCATAGATTATTATCCTCATAACACCATTTGTAATTTAAATAATGAAGTTTCAGTCATCCAAAGTTTATGCTTCATGTTACTTTAACCAAAATTCATTAAATTCCTATCACCTGTAGAGCAAAAATCCTAAAGTTCCATCCCCACGACGGGCAAATATATGGCGGGGCAATCAGTGTTAGGCCCAGACCACACTATCGGGCATGTTCGACGGGTAAACAGTGATACCAGAACCCGTGACATTAGACATGCTAGGGTTGTGTGGCAGAATCCAGATTACAGCAAGGACGTATCTCTCTTATGAATACCAGGTAGCTGCTGAAACGAATTTATTTTCGAGTTGGGATAATTGAATGGCGTATTCATAACGCAATATAATATCATCATAGTGCAATGTTTAATGACCCCTTCATGAATGTTGCTTATGAATAACAGTATCACATAAGAACACAATCCACTCTCCTAGAAGAAACGATTTCTGTGTTTGTGAAAGGGATTAGTTGGTTCTTGGAAACAAATTATATATTTTGAATGTGAAATTAGTATCAATTAGCAGGTGATTTAGCAAATATTATGTTTAGATGTAATTTTTTTTTCTTTTTGTGAGATGTCGAATGTTTTTCCTAATTCTTATCATAGAATATGGGGTAAAAGAGAAGGAAAAAGAGATAATGAGTGCGATGACCAAATAACTGAAGGAGTAAACACAGTTTTTGCAATGTTTGTTTTTTTTTTCTTTTCGCCGTCCATCTTGTATCATTGTCCAGGTGTAATAAAGTTCAAGATGAGACAGAGAATGAATGTGAGTGAGAAAATGAGGAAAACTATGATCTCGCCAAGTCTGTATGTACCTCTTCGTGTGTTTATGAGAGAGAGAGAGAGAGAGAGAGAGAGAGAGAGAGAGAGAGAGAGAGAGAGAGAGAGAGAGAGAGAGAGAGAGAGAGAGAGGGATGATTTCACACATAAAAAAGGATTTCAAAGAATATCTGGCCCTATCAAACTGTTATT
>NC_090730.1:48756944-48759444 GCF_036898095.1 Palaemon carinicauda
GATAGTGAAAGATGGAAATGGAAGGTTGTTAAAAGGAGAGGAGGCAAAGAAAAGGTGGGCGGAATATTTTGAAAGTTTGCTGAATGTTGAGGATAATAGGGAGGCAGATATAATTGCTGTTCCAGGTGTTGAGGTGCCAGTGATGGGAGATGAGAATGAGAGAGAGATTACAATAGAGGAAGTGAGGAGAGCACTAGATGAAACAAGAGTAGGAAAAGCATCTGGTATGGATGGTGTGAAAGCTGAGATGTTGAAGGAAGGGGTGTGACTGTACTTGAATGGTTGGTGAGATTGTTTAATATGTGTTTTGTGTTGTCATTTGTACCAATAGATTGGGTCTGTGCATGTATTATACCACTATATAAGGGTAAGGGAGATGTGCATGAGTGTTGTAATTCAAGAGGTATTAGTTTGTTGAGTGTAGTTGGAAAAGTGTATGGTAGAGTACTGATTAATAGGATTAAGGATAAAACAGAGAATGCAATCTTGGAAGTACAGGGTGGTTTTAGAAGAGGTAGGGGTTGTATGAATCAGATTTTTACAGTTAGGCAGATATGCGAGAAATATTTAGCAAAAGGTAAGGAGGTGTATGTTGCGTTTATGGGTCTGGAGAAAGCATATGATAGAGTTGATAGGGAAGCAATGTGGAATGTGATAAGGTTATATGGAGATAGTGGAAGGTTGTTGCAAGCAGTGAAAAGTTTCTACAAATGTAGTAAAGCATGTGTTAGAATAGGAAATGAAGTGAGTGATTGGTTTCCGGTGAGAGTGGGGCTTAGACAGGGATGTGTGTTGTCACCGTGGCTGTTTAACTTGTATGTTGATGGAGTGGTGAGAGAGGTGAATGCTCGAGTGCTTGGACGAGGATTAAAACTGGTAGGCGAGAATGATCATGAATGGGAGGTAAATCAGTTGTTGTTTGCGGATGATACTGTACTGGTAGCAGACACAGAAGAGAAGCTTGACCGACTAGTGACAGAATTTGGAAGGGTGTGTGAGAGAAGGAAGTTGAGAGTTAATGTGGGTAAGAGTAAGGTTATGAGATGTACGAGAAGGGAAGGTGGTGCAAGGTTGAATGTCATGTTGAATGGAGAGTTACTTGAGGAGGTGGATCAGTTTAAGTACTTGGGGTCTGTTGTTGCAGCAAATGGTGGAGTGAAAGCAGATGTACGTCAGAGAGTGAATGAAGGTTGCAAAGTGTTGGGGGCAGTTAAGGGAGTAGTAAAAAATAGAGGGTTGGGCATGAATGTAAAGAGAGTTCTATATGAGAAATTGATTGTACCAACTGTGATGTATGGATCGGAGTTGTGGGGAATGAAAGTGATGGAGAAACAGAAATTGAATGTGTTTGAAATGAAGTGTCTGAGGAGTATGGCTGGTGTATCTCGAGTAGATAGGGTTAGGAACGAAGTGGTGAGGGTGAGAACGGGTGTAAGAAATGAGTTAGCGGCTAGAGTGGATATGAATGTGTTGAGGTGGTTTGGCCATGTTTAGAGAATGGAAAGTGGCTGTCTGCTAAAGAAGGTGATGAATGCAAGAGTTGATGGGAGAAGTACAAGAGGAAGGCCAAGGTTTGGGTGGATGGATGGTGTGAAGAAAGCTCTGGGTGATAGGAGGATAGATGTGAGAGAGGCAAGAGAGCGTGCTAGAAATAGGAATGAATGGCGAGCGATTGTGACGCAGTTCCGGTAGTTCCTGCTGCTTCCTCCGGTGCCTTAGATGACTGCGGAGGTAGCAGCAGTAGGGGACTCAGCAGCATGAAGCTTCATCTGTGGTGGAAAATGTGAGAGGTTGGGCTGTGGCACCCTAGCAGTACCAGTTGAGCTCGGCTGAGTCCCTGGTTAGGCTGGAGGAGCGTAGAGAGTAGAGGTCCCCTTTTTTGTTTTGTTTCTTGTTGATGTCGGCTACCCCCCAAAATTGGGGGAAGTGCCTTGGTATATGGATGGATGGATATATATGTATATATAATATATATATATATATATATATATATATATATATATATATATATATATATATATATAACGGATTTTGAGCGAAGCGAAAAATCTATTTTTGGGTGATATCGCCATGTCGTCCTGATGGAAATTACTAAAGTAGGGATATGTGTTACCCCTTAGGAAGCTACTTTCGTAACTTCCGTCTGGACGACATGGCTTGAGCCTAAATATATATATATATATATATATATATATATATATATATATATATATATATATATATGTATATATAAATATATATTTATATATATATATAGATATATATATATATATATATATATATATATATATATATATATATATATGTATATATATATATATATATATATATATATATATATATATATATATATATATATATATATATATATATATATATATATCTATATATATATATATGTGTGTGTGTGTGTGCGTGTGTCTGTGTGTGTGCATGTGTGTTTGTGTGGTGAGGGTAATGTTTTCTTATATGGGTCGAGGCGATTATTTATATAGGAAAG
>NC_090730.1:48769444-48776944 GCF_036898095.1 Palaemon carinicauda
ATATATATATATATATATATATATATATATATATATATATGTGGGTATATATATATATGTGTGTATATATATACATATATATATATGTATATGTATATATATATATATATATATATATATATATATATATATATATATACATATATATATATATATATATATATATATATATATATATATATATATACATATATATATATATATCTATATACATATATATATATATATATATATACATATATATATATATATATATATATATATATATATGTATATATATATATATATATATATATATATATATATATATATATATATATATATATATATATATATATATATATATCCTATCATTACACGTTACAACAAGAATATCTCGTAAATGTTATAACACTCTAAATCAATATTGAATTTTTCATTCAAAGAGGAAAGATATCAGGTTCTGCGTAGGAATTTCTTGTGACAATGATATCATGTATAATAGAGTTTTTTTTTTAATAGAAGATTCAATATCATTATGTAAGTTAATCAGAGCTAAGCCTGCTACCATTATTATTTTCATCACCTGCCAGGATACAGTCCTAATTTGATCAGAGGAAAGCTATAATTCCAAGATGCCTCGTAGGAAATATAAATCAAGTATCAACGAATAAACGATAAATGCAGAATTATAAATAATTATATATAAAACATATTGAGATCCGATTCATTGTTGAATAGGTGAGTCCTATATGAATGTTAAAACCAGATTTGTCAACCTGTGCAACAGAAGTAGGTTACTCTGAAGAAAGATTGATAAAATCATTTTACTCCAGCGTTCTTAGTGCTTGTATTTGATAAAGGTCAACGATCTAACCTTATTCTGCTTTGAAACATTAAACATTATTATAGTGAGCAAAAGCAGTAGTCTGAATTTATGATGGGCAGGAAGCAAACGAACAGCATGAATCAACAATAATTATGGTTATGAACTTTAATGGACAATGCTTTAGTATTGTCTCTATTCGATGTTTCTATTCCATTTATAAAAAAGTAAAGTAAAAGAAGTGTTTTACTCATACTTTCTCTTGTTTTATTATATACATTATTGCCTTCCCATTGGACTTCAAAGAGGAACAATTTTTCGTCACCAATGAAGATGCACAATTTGAAAAATAAAACGAAAAAGAATAGCAGGATAGGGTTTCACGATATGATATATAAGGACAGCGTGCCGCAATAGACTTTTTTTTTTCTTTTTACCCGGAGAAGAATTTTGTCTTTAATGAAAGTAAATATTAAGATGTTTCATCACTGATGTAAATCATTATTTTTGCCATTCGAAGACGTCTCTGATTTCAAAACATTTATTTTTTACTTTTTCCTGCAATCTATGCAAAAAACTGTGAAACACCCCCCCCCCCCCCCCGCAGCCGTAGAGATGGAGAGTCATAACTCATACAGTTCCATGTACACACTCCTCAGCAAATTAGTGCCAAACATTTTGTTATTATTGTAGAATTAATCATCCTTTTACACCTTTTGACGTTTCTACCTGTAATGGCTTTGAAGCAGCGACGAAGAAACGTCAAGGAAATTCCCCTCTAACTAATTTGTTCCAGGAACTTTAGCTGACTGTTCTCTCTCTCTCTCTCTCTCTCTCTCTCTCTCTCTCTCTCTCTCTCTCTCTCTTAGACTCTAAGAAGAAGAAACTTGGAATTGAAGCCTAATGCCCGTAGAGCTTATGAGATTTTGGGATTTAAAATATAACTAAGTACTTGATAACATGAATCTACCTACCTCTGTGGACTTCAGCAGTGAATATTGCACCTGTATGTCAACACACTATTGCATGGTACAGGCTGAGGATATGATAATGAAAATAATAAAACAAATAGTAATAATTGTTATCCTAAGATAACTATCGGAGAAGATATCGGAGGGCCTCAGTGACATGATCCTCAAATTGGAACAACCTCCCCTCAGGTGAAATCTTAAATCTTATTATTGTCTCAAATTTCTTCTTACTTCCCTCCTTCTCCACTTATTAGAATTAGGATGCGGAAACTCAAGGCATATATGAGATTGCTCTACAAGGTTCTTACTCATTTTCAATAGCAATGTTATTTGGATACAACATGGAACCATGTATATTAATTAACCGTAGCTTTCACCTGGTGTGTTTGAAACGGCGGATTCAATCAATGAAGGAAACTACATCAATCTAAACGCTTCATTTCTCAATCCAAGTTTTAAAGTCGGCCTTGTTGATCGATTTAATTACAAGCTTCGCATAAGGGTTAGGTTATACGATCAAAGAAAAATAGAGTCCAGGAGATGGGAGTTAAGCATACATTCAGCTGTGTTTGTCACCAATGAACTAAGCCGTTAATGATTTATTTGAAGTTCAAACAACACAAGATGACTTCTATAAGTGATTGGACTTAGATACAAAACGATAGATTTATCAGTAGAGGCGAGACTATCTTTATTCCTGATGGAAGTTCAATAGATTAAGATATCTTGCTACTGACTAGCAAAATACAAATATTATTTTCGAAATTCTTATTTTATGGTTTAAAGACTGGTTAAGGTAAATGAGTTGAATAATTACTACGTAGAATTAATAAAATTTTGCATCGTACTTTACATGTAATAGAACATTACAAGGGCTTGTCCTTTATATTTTCTTCTATCAACTAAAGAGAGTATTCAAATTACCCTATTCCCTTATTTACTTTTAGCATATTTAGCATTCTAGCGCAATTATCAAATGCATTTCAAATGACTATAGCTGTTCTTTTAGTATTATCCTAATAACACCCCGTTATCATCTATAATTCTAATTCATTTCACATTTATAAAAAGTTTAATTCATGTGTTATACAGCAATAAATCTAAAGATATCAAACTTATGCTACATTAAGGGTCTTCTTATTAAAAGTTACACTCCTATCTCTTTGTATCAAATATGCAGTAATAATGAAATTTCATTAAACACTCTATGGCATCATCATGCATAATTTCAATTTACTGGCGTGAAACATTTGTAATGCCATTAAATATTCCACTATTAATAGGTTCCTTTACCTTAAAGCTATTCCAGTTTACCTTTAAAAACCTAATCAAGGTTGGTATTCACAGCTCATAGCTTTCATATGCCTTTGTTTTGATTTATTGAATTTGCTGAATTCGATTTAAAGAATTGAATGATCCAAAAAGACAACTCTGAATTACATATCACCGAATAATAACCTTTATAACCGAACAAAATAAGCTCGGGTAAGATATCCAAAGATTCTTAGCTCATAGTAGCTTATACAGCTCCTCTTAGGGTCATATATCAGGTCACAATCAGAGACTGTAACGTTTTAGTAATATATTCTTTTTATGATGAAATACTCAAACAAATGTTTATTCAACGATATAGAAAAATGAACCACATGATTACATTCAGCAATAAAAAGGCTCTGCATGAAATGTAGTGATATATTAAAGGAAAATAATATGTACTAATGAGAATTTTGGATTTCTATATGTCAGAAAGTCCAGCAAATATATAAAACTGTATCTTAATTAATTAGTTGAAACTATGCAATGAAAATAAGTTTCGATTCGAGGATGATGGAGAAAGGTTTTAATATCTTGCTTACAAGAATAATAATTTTGAAATAACTTTCTAATATTCAAGTCTATCATCTAGAGAGAGAAGATTCCGGTCAAATCACATAACCACACACTCATGCACAGATGTATATATATATATATATATATATATATATATATATATATATATATATATATATATATATATATATATATATATATACTTATATGTATATATATATATATATATATATATATATATATATATATAAATATATATATATATATATATATATATATATATATATATATATATATATATATATATATATATATATATATATGTATGTATATATGTATGTATGTATGTATGTATCGATAATATTAGCACTGAAATGAATTACCATAATAAATTGATCATAAAAATTTACTCCTGTATATTTCTTAGATTACTAAACATTTGTTCTACGTATCCAAACACCTATCACAGGGAGTTAAGAAAGCAGCCCATCTGTCCTAATCAAGTGCTAAATTATCAAAGGAATGAATTTGAATAGGAAAATCATCTTTCTGACATTAGAAGAAATTCATCTATTATTTGGCCAGAGACTGAATCACCTATATTATTGTTGGTAGCATGTGGGAAACAACCGGAGTTTCGATGAAAAACATATCCTGCTTTTGATATTGGACATTACCAATAGAGATCTTTGCATTGATATCAGGACTGGCAATGTCCATTTAACTATACACAACTCATTACCAATGCAATGATATGTAATGGCAAAATTCAGATTTTAGTATTGACAGTAAGTTGTATATTGTTGAATGGTCATTACCAATTCAAATCTTTGAATTATAATCTGGATTGGCAATGTCCAGATCTGTGCGCTGGCAGTGATGTAGTTAAATATTCACTGCCAAGGACATTACATATCTGGATATTATCAATCCAGATCTTTTCATTGGCATGTGTTTTTTTTTTTTCAGTCAAGATTGAAGAGAACTGCTGCAATTTTTAAACACTTATGATATTTTCTTGAGCAGTTGCAAAATTTGCTGGGTGTCACAGAAATATATGTAAATGCATGGAAAACACATGGAAACAAATTCATAGTGCTGTACATGTGCAATACTTGAAGTTGAGATGTGTGAGTGAAGAAAAATATTGTAAAGTATAATTTTTTGAGATCTTTGAGGCTGTATTCCCCAGTGGAATACGACTTTCTATAATGAGTGAAAACTATCTTATAATATACTGTGGTAAATTAATATAATATAATTTGGTAAATTATCTTTACTGTGTTAGAATTAATTGCTTTAGTTTATATTGTAGTGTCTTGGTATATTTGTATTCACATGAAAGGTGCTAATATTTTTCTGTAGATATGTAGTGAGTTCTCTGTGAGTGAATTGGCAATATCAATTGCTTGAGTTCGTTTATGTAAATATCATTTTGTGTTCTCTTATCAGATTTGATTCTAAAGATAAACATTAAAGCTGCTATATGAAATAGTATCAAGTTAGTTTCAAGTAATATTTAGTGAAAAAATGTATTTGTACAGTATGTGATTGTATGTATGTATGTGTACATATTTCAATAAGGTAAACAATAAGCAAAAGTGTGTTTGATTCTGGTCCACAGACACCGAAGTGCATCACATATTTTAATTCCTATCGAAGGGTCTTGTTTCCCTAAGGCATTATGCTGAGGTGATCCAGTACTGTGGGCGACTTTCATTACATTCCCTGTTTTAGTGACTCCAACTCTGGTTGGGTTACGTTGGGTTATATAAGAGTGTCTATCCTTAAGATCCATGTCAACATTTATCTTTATTTTTTTAATGTACTAGTTTTACGTAGTTTTCTTATTTTATCAAAAAATGCATTTGATTAACTTTGATATGCTATAAAATATTGGTACCCCTTCATTTATAAGATGTAGGCCTATGTATAAACACGTCATTTATCATTTTAAGTTGATTTGGTAAATATACAGGTAGAAAAATTAATTAAAGTTAATCAAGTACCCATATCATATAAAGGGAATACGTTAACAGAGTAAAAAAAAAAATAGGCGGTAGGAACGGTATCCAAAGGTAAAGCAAAGAAGATTCTTACCACAAGAATGGTTATTTCAGTAATTATTAAGTGCTTTCATCCAATAATATCGTTTATGAAAACTGAAATACGAAGTGTAATGGCCGTATATTCTATCATATTAGTGTAACAGCGTGAAGTATGGAAGCAACTGGGTCCAGCTTAGAATCCGTCTACAAGCGTCTTCATATTATTATTAATTATGATTATATTACAATTAATTATCACTATTGTTATTATCAATTATCACTAATACAAACAATAATCATCAATAACTATTACTATAAGTAAATGAAAAGAAATATTATTATTACTATAATTATTATTATTACAATTACTATTCCTATTAATATTATTACTCTACTATGATAATCATACCATTGCTAATGTGCTATCGTTGTTGGTGCAATTTGATTACAATTATTACACTATTTCTCTACTACTAATATTGTCCTACTACTACTATGGCCAACAATTATTATTATTATTATTATTATTATTATTATTATTATTAGTAGTAGTAGTAGTAGTAGTAGTAGTAGTAGTAGTAGTAGTAGTAGTAGTAGTAGCCATATATGGTAAAGTTCTCTTTTACTTCCGAAAATAAAGAAACTTGATCACATCCACCATACAGTAAATGTATTTAAAACTCATGAAATACACGAAGAAAAAAGAAAGAACAACAAAGACCTAAACTTCAGATAATATAATACTTAGTGTAGCATTCAGAAATAAGTTAACTTGAGTGACTGAGGTTTTTTAAAGTAGCAGAGAATTTTTATGGGAACAGCTGGTTCTGTTTTTCCTGTTTAAAATGGTGTTAACATTTTGTGAAAGCTTTTTGGGTGTTGTTTATTATTCTTGCTTTTAATTTATAAAAAAGGTTTTTGAAATTTAATATATCGTAGATAATCTGGGTGAACGAATAATGGTTTTTACAAAGTATTACTTTTAACGTGCATTTGCATTGACTAAAAAGCTGTTTATGGATTAAAATATGGTAGCTATTAAATTTAATGACCATATATGAATAAAATAGTTCAGTATTTTGTTACTCTCTCTCTCTCTCTCTCTCTCTCTCTCTCTCTCTCTCTCTCTCTCTCTCTCTCTCTCTCTCTCTCTCTCTCTCTCTCTCATTAAGTTTTGATTTCTTCTCTGTGCCAAAAGTTTTATTGTTATATGCTGGCAGACTGGAAAAACCAATAAGAAATTCGCCATGAATATTTGGGAGGCCATTAGCGTAGATATTAAAAAAAAAACATGTAAAATAATGAGCTGTTTATTCTGAAAAAGCTTACAGATTTAAGTAGATGGATGACAAAAAATAGCTTCAACTGGTATGGTCCCGGTTTATTTTAAAATAAACTTACTTGAAAAGAAACTAATATCTATTTTGCACAAAATTCAATAAAATTTGAATGGATATGGAGTTTCTAAATTTCATAAAAACGTATGAGTTTTAATGAGGAAATAATTGCTTACAGTACCTTATAGAATTTGAAATTAAAATGCCTCATGAAAACAGGTAATCTTTAGGTTGGAATTGTTTTAATCTTACCAGAGATTAGCATTTATAATTTCATAGCCACTGGAGTAAGGAATAATGATGGTATAAAAATAGATTATTCTTGGTTATTTTTAAAGCACCAAGTAATTGATTCCAGAATTAGTTAAAGTTTAATCTAAGGACATATCAGAAATGAATCTCAGGTAACTGATGAATAGTTTAGTGTTGATATTTTGAACTGTTTCAGATTGCTGATACAGATGTATGAATTCTTATGGGAAAAGATATATTTTTCTTAAATACTGTTC
>NC_090730.1:48786944-48791944 GCF_036898095.1 Palaemon carinicauda
TATTTATCGTATTGGCCGCCAATCCCTGGCTATGAAGGTGGACAAAGAAGGACAGACAGAAGTTCATAGAAATTTCTTTCGGTCCTTTTGATTTAACAAATTCCACCCACTTCTTCCAGGAAGACTCATATTGTCTTTTAGTAGACTTAGCCTTGTATTCTTCTAAGAATCCTATATTGCCTTCTGAGATCCCAAACCTTTTCCTAACTGCTAGAGCAAGAAATTCATGAAATTAAGGGTTTGGGTTCTCTGTGATAAACCGAAGGCAGTTAATATCTGAACCTTCGGAAATATACCTAGGATCGGAGCTAGGACCGGCCTCATCTAGTCTATCAGACCAATTAGAGGAACCTTGTATGGGGCTATTTAGCGAGGTAGTTTCTTGAAGACGCTCGTGATGAAGAGGTCGAACTGCAGTTCCGGGACTTGTTCCCATTTGGGAGGGAATATGTCTGCGTCCATGGACCATTCCAACTCTATCGCCTTGGCCCGTGATAGAGTACCCACCGTCACATCGTGGATCAAATGTAAATGAACTGCTGTTAGGTGCCATCCCTTTAGGAAAGGGATGGGAAACATTACTAAGACTGTACGAGACGTTCGATTGTGACCTCTTAATATCGCTTCGGTGTACCAGCTCAGAGGTAGGGAGTCTGATCAGTGTGGAGGGTGCTTTCCCGCTCACGAAAGGACCAGCAGAGTCCTGGGACTTTCGTGTTTTAACTCTTGTTAAAGAAGCGATTAAAGAGGGACCGATCTCAGTCTTTTTTTATCTCTTCAAGCGTTTGATGCATGTTTTCTCCAGGCTCTTAATGCATCTTTCCGATGTGCACATTGCACTAGGTCTGTTATTATTGCGAACTGGGGAAAGTTTAGCACTTTTCCTTGCTGGCATTTTGGGAATCTGATCGATTAGCTGCATCTCCTGACAGACCCTGCGAGCTCCTTTTAATTTCCCAAAGGAAAAGGGGGCTAATGTGACTGAGGGCTTCGATGGTTTTTTAGCCATCGAAACCCTAGAGCTGGAGAAAGTCGAGACTTCTAGAAGCATATCTTGCATCTGAGATGTCCCAGGAACCGGGTCATCACTATGAAGATACTTAGGACTGTGAGTCTGATACGTATCTGTTCCAGGATGAATGTTACTCTCCGTGACATGAATCCTAGGCAGGAGGAAGGGGGGTGGATGACTGGAAGGTTCCAAAGGACACCTTTCAGGTCTGGCAAGACTACGAACACCCTTAGCTGGAACAAGGTCCATATGTTCAGAAGGATTAACATTCAGAACTTGCAGATTATTATGAACTTGTTGAGTAGCGACAGGTTCAGAATGACTCAGAGACTTCTGGAGTCCTTCTTGTGAACACAAAATAGCCTTCCCTGGAACTCGATGAGCCGTAGCCTTCATACTACCTGTATGCTCTATAGATCTCAGGTATACTCCTCCAGGAGGGTTTTGAAGTGTAGGAGAAGGTAAGGAGATAATAGTAGGGACATTTCTGTTCCCCATCAATGGCTCATCTTGAATAGGCTCTGGACCGAAGGATCGAAGGTCCTGCGATCCTGAGGGAATGTTCCTCCTAGCCGAAGCGTCTTTATGCTTCGAACTACCAGTAGGTTTAGACTTTTGACCATCTGCCTGTAGCATCTTGGTCACTAGAATAATGGGCTGTTGTTGAGCAGCCCAGATATTTCCAGTATTTTCGATCTTCTTTTTAGGTTGGGGACCCACAACCACAGAAGATTTTCTCTTTGAGGGAATGCCCCATTTTTGGGGAAGACTTATGTTTTCCATGGCGGCATTCTTAATTACTTCCTCAATGACCTCTTGTGGGAAGAGGTCTTTACCCCAAATGTTGGAAGATATTAGCTTCCTTGTTTCGTGTTTCACCGTTGCAGCAGCAAACACAAACTCTCTACATGCTCTCCTAGCCTTCATAAAGGCGTAAAGGTCCTTTACCAATGTAGCCATATGCATTTTGACTACGACCATGAGCATGTCTGGGGTGTTCTCGTAAGTTGAACACAACTCTATGTAGTTTTGTAGAGAAAGGGATGTCACCAGTCTCTCCTTTGACTCGTGCTCATTGAACAAGAGCAAATCGGACAATTTAGGGAGACATTCATTAAATTGTCGGCTTGCGACATCCTTGTCCAATTTTCCTACTGAAAATGTCAAATGGACTTCCTTCCAATCCTTTTCCTGTCCGGGAAAAGCTGGTGACAAAGGCTTGCACTCTTCGAGTGTGGGACATGACTCACCCGCCTCTACAGCTTTGGTAACGGAAGTAAATGCCTTCTCCATAAAGGGGAAGGAGAGTGAAGCAGGAGCAAGAAAGGAAGAGTGTATGTTATTCAGTAAGAAAACCGTTGTCTCTGAATAACCCGCCTTCTTCAGATTATCTGAAAGGATAGTCTGTGCCTTATCATGATTAAGAATCATGACCTCCTTTTGTTCCGTTCTTTTCCTTGTCTTTAGTTCGGACCTCAGTCGAACCCAACAATTAGGGAAAACCTCAGAGCTTGGCCAAAATTGGATTTTGTCCAAGGGAACAGTACCTATTTTCTCTGAAATGAAGAGATTGCCATTTGAAATCGACATCAGCTCCGCAAACCTCCAGAGATTGGTTAAGGAGCATGAAGGAAGGTCATGATTCATGGGTCGTTTAACTGACCCGTGGGAAGCAGCAAGAGGAGCTTTACGAGGTTCTATCTTGTGTTTTACTTCCTGCTTTTTGCTTTGTTTACTAAAGCTCTCTATCTGATTCTTCAGTTGGATACATAATTGTACCACATTATCCCAAAGACGGGTAGAAGACGAAGATGTTGACATCGATGGCTCTTTAGCCAGCAAAGGCGGAGGAAAGTCCGATACAACATATTTCTCTTCTATCTTAGGGCACTTCTTGTCCTCGATCCCAAAGGTTTTCTCGCCATCAGGGAACGTAGTTGACTCCTGAGGCACTACTATTTCCTCACTTAACTCTGGAAATAATAGCTTACGCATCATATCATTAGGTAGGAAAGGTCCCGGAGAGATCTTTTGGAAGCCTCTCACCCAGTTACGTAATTTATACTGTGCTACATCCTTAGTCTCTGTAGACTTGGGATTATCAAAACCTTCAGACATCAATGTCCAGCATATATTGCAACCCTACGGGTTCCAATAATGTAGGGATCCGGAAATAATATTGCAGGGGGCATGTAACCTGCAAGTATTATGACCGTAAAGGTCCTTACCCTTGGCTCTGCAGTGGACTGCCGTACAAGGTATCTGGTGTTCCATTTGTAAAGAAAGGAAAACCAAATGAGTATATAATGGATTATTACTTAATAATCAAACATGTAAATGTCATCTACAACAGAATAGCTTAGGATAGAAGCTATAAAGGGATAGTAGGAGATACATACCTGTATACCTCCGCGAGCAAATGCTGCTACCTCCCCTCAGTATTAACTTACATGGAGCTTTCTCTGTGAGAAAATCCACGTAGAAGGGTTACTTACCCTTAGGGGTAGAGAAGTATCAATTCACTATCCCAAAATTGTTAATACTGTGGGGTAAGGATGACTGATATCAAATCAGACTATTGAAGAAATTATTCCTTCAATATATAAACGGTATCAGCAGAACACTCGCTGGAGGATACCCAGGGAAAAACTACTGTAACATGGTACTGTAGTTTCTAAATTGCAAAGATGTAAATTGCAACATATCGACTACTGTACCTATGTCATGCAGTCTTATTATTATGCTGCCTACAAGGCAGCATATGACAGTAGGGTCCATCTAGCACTAGATGGCAAACCATCTATCGGCAGCCATCTTGGTTGCCGGCCAGGCCGGCAATGTCGGCAAGGCCGGCAATGTTGACCAGGCCGGCAGGCGGCAGTATGCCCTGCCGTCAGCCCGGATGAGAGAGGTAGTCTGGCTGCATCCAGCACTCTACCGTTAAGGAAAGAATGCAGGATGTCAGCCTAAGAGGCAATGAATAAACCCTTAAAAAGGGGTGAGGGGAAGGGGAAAAGGGTCCTGTAACAATTGTGAAAGGAACTGTCAAACTTGACAGTCCAAGCACCTATAAAAGGAACTCTGTTTCTGTAAGGTATCGACAGAATCCGGGTACTAGGAGAGACTCAGTTCTCCAACCCAGAGACTGCCGACACAGTAAGGGGAGGGGGCGACACTGCGCCTCCTCCCACAAAGAGAAACAGGATTCCAGTGCCACGTTATCTTAGGCTAAAAGGGATTACTTTCAGCCCAAGGAACTGTGGCACAGGACAAGTCTTTAGTCGCAAGGAGAAATGGTATACTACCAAAACCAAAGCTACTATGGAGGGCTAACCTCCATTGTCGGTAACCTTGTCGGCAGGGGAGTAAAGGTATCCCTCAACCAACTCACCCTGTCGAAAGGTTAACGACATAAGACTAAATACTCTGAGATTCTGACCAAATCCCAAAACCTGCTGGTATATCCACAACCAAAGGTTAAGGGGATAGGCAGAAACGAAACCCCAGGACAGCCATGTCTGAATAATATTCAGGCACGGCCCTAAGGGTTGTAGTCTGGGACTACACTCAGAGGGAAAGGGACTACCTTTAAGTCTCCGAAGAGACGTGAGAAGTTCCATAACATTACAGGAGGTATCAGTCTCCAATGGAATGAAAACAAAACACAAAGGTAATCGGGCAATGTCGAACGTATAGACAGTGTCTAGGTTAGCCTACCTAAGCTAGACGAGTTCTCGGTTACCTAAATCACCGAAACTCTAACTATACGATCGACAGAGGAGAAAGAAAAAATTATGCATATAATCACGTCTTCACAAGAATATGCCTAAATAGCTAATTAATTACGAGAAATAAATAAGGCTACTTAAAACTGGAAGTCGTTCCGCTAACTAAATAACGCATGCCTAAGAACGACAGCACCCAATTCGCCTCCAGTAATGACCTAGCTCTATAAACACAATAAATACTCAATATCATTGAGAAACAA
>NC_090730.1:48796944-48811944 GCF_036898095.1 Palaemon carinicauda
TTAAGCAATAACTCTACATTGGACAAGGCTTTGGTATTGTCAATATTCGACCTTTTTTTAATCTCCCCTTTACTTTTCCTTTCTATTGTTTAATTATATATATTATTGTCTTTCCATTGGGCTTCAAAGAGTAGTTGGTGAGAGTTTCAAGCTATAAAATCTAACAAAACATGATAATAAGAATAATTTGCCCCAATAGACTCATCTTTTTATTTTGTGACCAGTGAACAATTATAATCTTAATAAATGTAAAGATTAAGATATTACATCACTGATGTGAATCTTTATTTTTTTTTTTTTTTGTTCCTACTCAAAGACTACTGGTTTCTGATTATACTACAAATTTCTTCTTAATTTTTGCTTGCCATCAGTGTAAAAACTGGAACTGAACCCGTCCGCGGTAAAGCGAAGTCTAATTTATACAGTTCTATATACACACTTCTAAACAAATTAGAGCCAAAACATTTGCTAGGAGTGTAAAGTTAATAACCCTTTTACACCTTTGGATGTCTGTACCTGTAATGGCTTTGAAGAACCGACGAAGAAACGCTAAGCAAATTCACCTCTAACTAACTCATTCCAGAAATTTTAGCTAACTTCTCTCTCTCTCTCTCTCTCTCTCTCTCTCTCTCTCTCTCTCTCTCTCTCTCTCTCTCTCTCTCTCTCTCTCTCTCTCTAACGCTAAGAATAAGAAATTCGGAATTGAAGACTGATACTCGTATAGCTTATCAGATTTTGTGGTGGTAAAGTTAACATGAATCTACCTACCTACGTCTGTGGACCTAAGCAGTGAATCTTCAACCTCTATCTCAATAGACTATTCCCTGGTACATGCTAGGGTTATGGAAATGAAAATAACAAAAAAAAAAAAAAAAAAAAAAAAAAGAACACAATAAATGTTAACCTAAGATAACCACCATCGGAAAATAAATCGGAGGGCCTCAGTGATTTAATCCTCAAATTGAAGCAACCTCCCCTAAGGTGGTCTAAAATCTTATTTTCTTCACAAATTCCTTCTTACTCTCCCTCTTCTCCACTTATTAGAGTTGGGATCTGGAAACTCAAGGCAAATGTACGCCTGATAAAAATGCTCTTACTATTTCTTAATAGCAACCTCATTTGGATACAATACAAAACCATATATGTTAATCTAACCCCAGCTTTCACCTGGTCCGTATGAAACGGCGGATTCAATCAATGAAGGAAACTACATCAACCCAAATACTTCATTTCACAATCCAAGTTTTAAGCCGGCCTTGTTGATCTACTTAATCACAAGCTTCACAGAAGAGTTAAGTTAGACGATCGAAGGAAAATAGAGACCAAGAGCTGGGAGTTGAGCATACATTCAGCTGCGTTTGTCACAAACGAACTAAGCTGTTAATGAGTTATTTGAAGTTCAAACAACCCAAGATGACTTCTGTAAGTGATTGGACTTAGATACAAACGATGGATTTATCGGTGGAGGAGAGAATATCTTAGTTCCTGGTGGAAGTTCAATAGATTAAGATTGCTTCCTATTGACTAGCAAAATACAAATATTATTTCTTGAAATTCTTATTTAATGGTTTAAAGACTGGTTGAGGTAAATGATCAAACCAATTAATAAAACATTTCAAGTGCTTTAACTTTAGATTTTCTTCTATCAACAAAAAAGATTATGCAAACTACTTTATTCCCTTAGTTTTATTTAGCATAATTTGCATTCTTCTTCTCCTACTAGCGTGATTTTTTCCCATTCGTGTGGGGTCACACGGTTGACTTCTTTTGAAGGACTCTGCTTTGGCTTTTTGCATTTCAAATAACTATAGTCTCGTCTATTAATTTTATCCTAATAACAACCAGTTATCAAATACATTTTCATTTCTTCCCGCTTTTAGAAATAGTTCAATTAATGTGTTACAAAGCAATATATCTAAATATTTCAAGCTTATGCTTCAAATTATCTCTTTTTATTAAAAGTTGTACTCCTACCTCTTATCAGTAACGTACTAGTGATTATATTCCATTAAACACTCCGTGGCATTAGCTTGCTTAATTTCAATTTATTTTCATGAAACATTTGAAACACTATTAAGTATTCCACTGTAAATAGGGCACTTGACCTAGAAGTTATTCCACTTTCTCTTTATAAACCTAATCAACGCTTGTATTCATAGCTATTACCTTTCATATACATTTGAAAAGACATATGAATTTTGCGAAATTTGATTTAAAGAAAAGAATGATCCAAAAGGACAACTCTGAATCACATATTACCAGATAGTAACTTTTAAAACCGAGCAGCTCCTCTTAGGGTCATATATCAGGTTATAATCAGAGACCATAGCAATTAAGCAGTACTGTATATTCTTTTTAGGCTTAAATACTCACACAAACGTTTATTCATGGATATAGAAAAAATAGCCATATAGTTATAGTGAAAAATAAACTGGTTCTGTAAGAGATATGGTTATATAACTCAAGAAAATGATATGGACTCATGAGAATTTCGTATGATATTAAGTCCAATAATCCAGCAAATTTGTAAAACTATATCTTGATTAGTTAGTTAGAATTTTGTAATGAAATTTTTTTAGATTCCACAGATGATGGAGAAAGATTTTAGTATCCTTCTTACAAGAATAATAAGTTAAAGAATAACTTTATATTATCTAAATCTAATCTGCAGAGAGAGAAGTGTCCGCTCAGATTACATAACAACACACTCATTGACACACATGTGTATGCGTTTGTATATATATGTATATATATATATATATATATATATATATATATATATATATATATATATATATATATATATATATATATTATATCTATCTATATATATATATATATATATATATATATATATATATATATATATATATATATATACACACACACGCATACACACATATATGTATATGTATATATATATATACATATATATATATATATATATATATATATATATATATATATATATATATATATACTATATATATATATATATATATATATATATATATATATATATATATATATATATATTTAAAACAACGCGTTTAGTATAGAAATCTACGTTTGATGGCATTTGTGGACTACGGAAAAGTCTTTTATTAAGTGCACTGGCAAATTCTTAGGATATTCATAATGAAATCATATTTAAATGTGTATATTTGATTAGGTCTCTCCATGATCATAACAGGTGCTTAGTTAATGTTAATGGAGTCCTATCAAATGAATTTCCAATGAACAGTGGAGTACTACAAGGGAGTTTGTCTTCTCCTCTGTTATCTATTCTCTTCATGGGCTCTGTAATGTGTGGAGCAGTTGGATATGGTGGAGAAGAATTGGACTTGATTAGTAATAGAAAATTCGCTGACCTAGAGGATGCTGATGACGGTTTTTTTTATTAGAAAAACACCATTGAATTTGCAATACTTTCCAGAATGCATGGAATATCACAGGATGTTAGACTCAAGATTAATGATGAAAGACAGAGATGGTAAGAACCAAATATGTATTAAAAGAAGAAATATCATAGGAAGGAGAACGGATTAATGAGATAGAATCGTTTAAATGTTTAGGAACTATGATATATAATAAAGGGTATTTAGAATTGAAGTTTAATGGAAGATTTAAAAAAGAAATTCGGACAATGACTAGGTTAAGTAAAATTTGGAAATCAAATCGCCTCAAGTTACATATAAAAATAAGGATATATATCAGATTAGTGAGTTTGTTGTTGCTGTATGGACAGGAGTCATGGTATGAGAATGAAACGATCTCCAAAATTTTTAGTAAGTTTGAGAACAAAGACTTCAGAAGAATATTGGGAGTTAAATGTTAGGATACGGTTAGAAATGAAACGATAAGAGATATCACTCGAGTGCCTTATGTGGTTGAGATCATGGTGAAGGGTAGATGGTGATGGTTACAACTTGTTCTTCGCACTCATAAAAGAAATTGGTGCTACAAGTATATAACTGGGCTCCACAAAGTACAAGAATTTTTAAAATTTGGTCCTTATACTAATTCATAAAAAGGGAGACACAACAGACTTAAGAAAATACCACCCAATGGGTGTAATCACATTAATATATCAAATAATTACCAAGATCGTATTATGCCGATTAGAAAGACAGCTAGACTTTCATCAACTAAGAGAGCTGGCAGGCTTCAGAATCGAGTATTCAAAAACTGACCATATACATTTATTTAACCATCCAATGAAAAAAATCATTAGAATATGGAAAATCACAATTTACGGCATTTATATAGAATGAGAAAGCTTTTGTATTCTGCCAAAACTTCAGCAGTAATAAAAAACCTTCAAAAAACAAGAAATAGATGAATATTATGTTGAAACACATGAACATATCATTAAGGATGTACAGCAATACAAAAACTACTGAAATATAGTGAGAAAACTCCCATTGAGGAAAGAGTTAGACTGGGAAACCTCATCTCTCCTAGATTATTCACGGTATGCCCAGAAAAATATTTTTTCAAGCTTTAAAACTCTGTCTTTTTAAGTGCCTTTTAAGGGATGGTGTAGAATGATATCCAATAGGAGTCATCATTAAAATGAAGAACTTTTCTTCTACTGAATCCTAAGCCATCGTGTAACTCTCTGATATTGAGAGTTTCTGTGCTTTTATAGTGCCTGACATCACCACGGCAGAACATTCTACATTAATCTGAATAGATATATTGTGTGAATGACAATCCGTGAATCAAATCCCTCCCGATTACACTTTGCTAGCTTTGCTTTTCCAAAATCCTTGTGTCCAACTGATTTCCCATCAAAAAGGATATACAAAACTCCCGGACCATGGAAATTGAGCATAACTTCATAAGTTAGGAATCTAAAAGGTTCCTTTTTGTTGGTGGTGGTGGCCAAGATCATCTAGAGTCCCGTTATTGATGTTATTATTTATTATTATTAAATGCTAAGCTACAATCCTAGTTGGAAAAGCAGGATGCTCTAAGCCCAGGGGCCCCAACAGGGAAAATAGCCCAGTGAGGAAACGAAACAAGGAAAAATAAAATATTTTAAGAATAGTAACAACTTTAAAATGAATATTTCCTAAATAAACAATAAAAACTTCAACAAGAGAAAGAGAAACTAGATAGAACAGTGTGCCTGAATGTACCCTCAAGCAAGAGAACTCTAACCCTAGACAGTGGAAGACCATGGTACAGAGGCTATAGCACTACCCAAGACAAGAGAACAATGGTTTGATTTTGGAGTGTCCTTCTCCTAGAAGAGCTGCTTACCATAGGTAAAGAGTCTCTTCTACCCTTACTAAGAGGAAAGTAGCCACTGAATAATTACATTGCAGTAGTTAACCCCTTGGGTGAGGAAGAATTGTTTGGTATTCTCAGTATTGTCAGGTGTATGAGGACAGAGGAAAAAATCTGTAAAGAATAGGCCAGACTATTCAGTGTATGTGTAGGCAAAGGGAAAGAACCGTAACCAGAGAGAAGGATCCAATGAAGTACTGTCTGGCCAGTCAAAGGATCCCATAACTCTCTAGCAGTAGTATCTCAACGGGCGGCTGGTGCCCTGGCCAACCTACTACCTGACAAAAGATAAAGAAGTCTTGGTGTGTTTCCCATACTACATCCAGCTGGATTACTTTCTTTATATCTGACTGTATATGCGAGAAGAAGCGCATTTGAGTAAAATCCTTAAAATTACCTATTGCATAAGGTAGTAACTGATAAACTGGTTGGATGTCATCTTGTACTACACAATCATGTATACTATATCTGTCTTTGATCCTTTCTGCCAGTCCTCTAGTCTTTATATAAAGGTAGTGAAGGATATCTGACTTTGCAGAGTGATACATTTGCTAATTTTCACTTGCCAGAGTTATTCTGTCTTTCTGTTGATGAGATATATAATTAAGGAAGAGAGATAAGATTACTTTGGATAGACTTACTTGAATGCATATGGCAAAGTTATAGTTTTCAAGCCCTTGCATGACTTCTTTATCTAGGAGCAACAATTGTGATATATGAAATGTTGAGGAGTATGTATTCAATGCATCATATTTTTGTACAAGAATCCAATCAGTTTTTAATAGGATTTAAACTAACTTTCAATATTACACTAATTCTTCCTATTTTAATATAAAAGATAAATACAAAATAAGTACCATAGATGTAATGAATACTTCATTTCTAATTGCTATATGGACTATTCATTTGAAAAGTCGTATTTTTATGAACCTGAATATTATTGACAAAAAGTGTAAAATTTTTATTTCAATGTTTATATTGATATGTAAATTCCTGTTTCATAAATTATCATATCAACATTTATTTCCATGTTCAATGTAAATTTACGAAGCCTTAAGAGAGAATAACGAATATTGAGAAATAACTATTATATGCGATTGGATATTTACATGGCAAAACCAAAGTAATATAACTGGAATTTAGATATTTAAGTAAGATAGCTAATAGTGGAATCCAGTGGAGTTGCGTGTAATCTTTACAACATTTTTTCTTACAATATTCTGAATTGATACTGAGATTTATGTATCATAAATACAATAACAAGGATAAATTGTGCGTTACTGGCATGTAACAACAAGGTTTGTGATATAATAAAAAAAAGTATAATATATATTTCATTGCGATTTGTCCAGATATATTATCGTTTAAAACTTTTTGTTAGGATATTGAAAAGGGTAACAGAGTTTTTCTGTAGTAAACAATTATGAAAAACTTCCATCTCCATACACAGCCGTTTAAATAATCTCTCTCTCTCTCTCTCTCTCTCTCTCTCTCTCTCTCTCTCTCTCTCTCTCTCTCTCTCTCTCTCTCTCTCTCTCTCTCTCTCTTCCTGTGCTACATTTTACACAAATCCACTTAAGAATGAGAGTGTTTCGCATTCAGTACTCGTTGTTTTCGGCACATGGAATTATTTTCTAAATATTATTTCAACAATCACTGACATCCACCTAGACAGGTTTCTCGTATCCCGCCCTATGTGAGAGAAGATATAATGCCATGGATAATTTCAGTGAAGCCACAATGAGTAGCAAATATAACTTGATATGGAGTCCTTTACGCAAGTCTGAGTTTAAATCTAATGTAACTTGTTTTCTAAAACATACCTGTTGCATGGATGATCTAATCAATATTGAGGGCACCATTAAGGAGGCTGTCTCTACCACTGAAGGGTGCAAGCAATCTACATATATTTCTCTCTCTCTCTCTCTCTCTCTCTCTCTCTCTCTCTCTCTCTCTCTCTCTCTCTCTCTCTCTCTCTCTCTCTCTCTCTATGTATATATACATACAATCACACACACACACACACACACACACACACATATATATATATATATATATATATATATACATATATAAATATATATATATATATATATATATATATATATATATTTATATATATATACATAAATATATATATATATATATATATATATATATATATATATATATACACATACATATATATATATATATATATATATATATATATATATATATATATATATATATCGGTCAACTTTTATTTTTATTTTTTTAATGTATTTGTTTCACGAAATTTTCTTATTTCATCGAGAAATTCATTTGGTTAACTTTGATATGTAATAACACCCAGGTACCCCTTCATTCATAAGAAGTATGCCTATGTATTAAACCCTCTTCTATCATTATCAGTTGATTTGGTAAGTGTCAATCCATACGTAAAAAAATTACTTAAAGTTTATATATACCCATACCATAAAATGGAATAAATTAATAGTCATGATAAGATTTAGGCATTTGGAATGGAATCCGAAGAAAAGGCAGAGAAGATTCTTACTACAAGAACGGTAATTTTAGTGATTAATAATACAATAATATATTTTGCGAAAATTGAAAGATGAAGTGTAATGCCCGTATATTTTATCATATTACTGTAGCAGGGTGAAGTATGGAAGCAATCGGGTCCAGCCTAAAATCCGTCTACAAGCGTCGTGATTGGCTAACACCATCTCATAACAGATTGATTCAAAAAACTATAATAGTTTTCAAACAGATTATAAGGGCTATTATCTTTATTTTTTATTGTTATTGATTATGATTATATTATGATTAATCATTGCTATTGTTATTATTAATTATTACTATCATTGTTGCTATAATTATTATCACTATTATTACAACATTTATATACTTTTAATATTCCAATACTACTGCTATGGCTGACAATTATTATTATTATTATTAATATTATTATTATTATTATTATTATTATTATTATTCTTGTTATCTTTATTATTATTATTATTATTATTATTATTATTATTATTATTATTATTATTATTATTATTATTATTAGTAGTAGTAGTAGTAGTAGTAGTAGTAGTAATATTCAAACATGGTGAAATTCTCTTGTGCTTGCGGTAACAAAGAAACTTGATCACATCCACAATACAGTAAATGTATTGAAAACTCAAAATTGGTAAAAAACAAAACAAAAAAACAACAAGGACCTAAAATTCCGATAATATAATACATAGTATAGCGCTCGGAAATAAATTTACCTAAGTGGCTGAAATTTTGTAAAGTAGCAGAGAATAATTATGGGAACAGCTGGTCCTGTTTTTCCTGTTTAAAACAGGGTTAGTATTTTGTAAAAACCTATTGGTGTTCTGTATTATTCGCTCTTTTAATTTATAAAAAGGGTTTTGAAATGTTATTTATCGTAGATTCCCTGGGTGAATGAGTAAATGACTTCTGGAGGTGTTTGAATTCAATATGAGTAATTAGCAATAGCTTTTACAGAATATTGTTTTTAACTTGCATTTGCATTTACTAAATTGCTATTTATGGATTAAAATATGGAAGCCAATAACATTAATGACCATAGATGAAGAAATAGTTCTGTAAATTGTTATTTTATTATCGATTTCCTGTTACATCATTATTTGCTCTTTTTACAGCAAAATTCAATTAGCCTCTTTCAGCTGGTTCATGGATTATAGTCCTCATAACACCACTTGTAATATAAGTAATTTAATTTCAATCATTAGATTCCTATCACCGGTAGATCAATAATCCTTAAGTTCCATTCACAGGATTGTGGTGGGCGATGTGGTAATGTACCTGACTGGTGAACACCAGACTGAGGTTCGAGTCCCACTCAAACTCTTTAATTTCTTTGGTCGCCTTAACCTCACCATCCTTGTGAGCTAATGATTGGGTGTTTGGTGGAGCCTATAGATCTAAATGCTGAATCATCAGCAGCCATTGCCTGGCCCTCTTTGGTCCTAGCTTGGTTGGAGTGGGTGATTGGTCGCTGATCCTATGTGTATATGGTCAGTCTCTCAGGCATTGTCCAGCTAGATAGGGCAATGTCACTGTCCCTGGCCCCTGCCATTCAGTAATATCAAGAAAGATCTCTGGTTTGAAACGATAAAAAAAGGAATAATATAATTCCCCTTGTTGCTTACTGCTGGATTTTGCCACTACCAATGTTAAACTCTGGCAAAATTTGTTAAGAGTTATCATGAAAAGAGATGTTTGATACCTGGCAATACATCAGTTATGGCATTAGCAGGTGATATAGCAAATATTATATTATATCTTAAAGATCTCATATTCATTTTTTTTTTTTTTGTGAGATGTCGAATGTTTTTCATAATCCTTATCTTAAAATATGGGAATAAGAACTTGGAAAAGGGATAATGAATGCGGTGATGAATTAACTGATAGAGTAAACATATAAATATAACTTTGTGCAATGTTTCTTTTTTCTTTTCACCGTTCATCTTGTATCATTGTTAGGTTGAATAAAGTTCAAAATGAAGCAGAGGTTAAATATCAGTGAGAAAATTATAAAAAGAAAAATTATGTCGCACAGAGAGAGAGAGAGAGAGAGAGAGAGAGAGAGAGAGAGAGAGAGAGAGAGAGAGAGAGAGAGGGGGGGGATTTCACATAAAAAAAATGACTTGAAAGAATATTTGTCTCTATCAAATTGATAGTAACTTAGTCTTAACCTTGTTTCCAGGCTTATTTCAAAAGATAATATTCGTAATGAAAAAAAGTTTTTATTATTATTATTATTATTAAATGCTGAGCTACAACCCTAGTTGGAAAAGCAGAATGCTATAAGCCCAGGGGCCCCAACAGGGAAAATAGCCCAGTGAGGAAAGGAAATAAGGAAAAAATAGAATATTTTAGGATTAGTAACAATATTGAAATAAATATTTCCTATTTAAACTCTAAAAACTTTAACAGAACAAGAGGAAGAGGAACTTGATAGAAAAGTGTGCCCGAGTGTACCCTCAAGCAAGAGAACTCTAACCCAAGGCAGTGTAAGACCATGGTACAGAGGCTATGGCACTACCCAAGAATAGAGAACAATGGTTTGATTTTGGAGTGTCCTTCTCCTAGAAGAGCTGCTTACCATAGCTAAAGAGTCTCTTCTACCCTTACCAAGAGGGAATTAGCCACTGAACAATTACAGTGCAGTAGTTAACCCCTTGGCTGAAGAAGAATTGTCTAGTAATTACAGTGTTGTCAGGTGTATGAGGACAGAGAAGAATCTGTAAACGATAGGCCAGACTATTCGGTGTCTGTGTAGGCAAAGGGAAAGAACCGTAACCAGAGAGAAGGGTCCTATGTAGTACTGTCTGGCCAGACAAAGGACCCCATAACTCTCTAGCGGTAGTATCTCAACGGGCGGCTGGAGCCCAGGCCAACCTACTACCCTAAAATGATAAACTTCCTATATGATAGAATTTCTCTTACCCTCGTTATCTCTTTCCGTTTTCTTCAATGCCATCTAACTTTTGAACACATTAGAAACAAGGATCTTTGAGAACACTGTATAGGGATGTATCTGTTTTTAAATTATTTTTCTATTCATAGAATCATTATAAAGTTTATTCAATGTGTCAATAACAACCCGGACTTGAAAACATAAATTCGTACAGTTGGTTTCGTAAACCTATTACCAAGGATAAATAGAAGATAATAAAAGACACGGCTTGTCAAATTCACTAGCGTGATGTAGACGAAGCCCTCTGAAGCTAGCGAACAACCAGGAAACACGAAAAGGTAGCTGTCTGTGCGAGAGCTTGAACGAAACTTCGGAAACTATTGTAAGTAAAGGGCATGGACGGCCCATATTATCGTGCATTGGTGACCTTTCTATCCTTATTGACGATGACACAAAGAGGACATATCTGTCAAACATCGCTCCGGACACTCACACGGAAGCTGTGGAAAAACATAATGAGCATTAGGCAAGTGATGTCTCATGACGCCAGGTATGTAATAAACTGATTAATAAATTATCTCTCTCTCTCTCTCTCTCTCTCTCTCTCTCTCCTCTCTCTCTCTCTCTCTCTCTCTTATTGAGTTTAGAATTTTATCTCTGCCAAAGTTCCATCGTTATATGCTTGTAGACTGGGAAAATGAATAAGAAATTCACCAAAAATATTTGGGAAACCATTACCGTAGATATCTTATAAAATATAATCCAATGAGCAGTTTATTTTGAAAGAACTTAAGATTTAAGTAGATGGATGGTAAAATTAGCTTTAACTGGTAAGGTCCCAGTTTATTTCAAAATAATCTTACTTGAACAGAAACTAATATCTATTTTGCACAATATTCAATAAAATTTCAATGGGAATGGAATTTTTAGATTTCATAAAAGCCTATTAGTTTTAATGAGGAGGGAAATAATTACTTATACAGTACCTTACAAAATATGAGATTAAAATTTCTAATGAAAATAGCCAATATTTAGATTGCTCTTGTTTTCATCTTACCTGACATTAGCATTTATAATTTCATGGCCGCAGGAGTAAGGAATTATGATGATATAAAAAAATATTATTCTTGGGTACTTTCAAAGCACATAGTAATGGATTCCACAATTATCTAAAGTCTAATCTGGGGCCATATCAGAAATAAATCTCAGGTAACAGGCATAATTTGGTGTTGATATTGTTAACTGTTCAAAATTGAGGTTGTAAAAGTATGCATTCTTATGAGAGAAAATATTTCATATTGATATTATTCATGAAAATTTAGTTAGTTCTATAACAAATAATTATTACAGATCGACTTAATCAAGGGTCGCTGATTATTTTTCCTTCGCTATAAGATATGAGGATAATTTTTATTAGCCAACCTGCTCATTACATATTACAATATGTGTCAAAAGCCAGCTAGCTCATTGAATTTATATATATATATATATATATTATATATATATATATATATATATATATATATATATATATATATATATATATATATATATATATATATATTAGTTTAAGTGGATATAATCTTGTGATATTTTTTTCACATTTATTATAATCCAAGATGATAAACGCTTATTACAAAACTAAATTAGAGAAAGGAACATGTTATGCTATGATTCACTTGTCATAGAATATTGGAGAATATCTTTAATGAATTATTTCTCTTCTAATACTTTTCATTGTGTTTTTGTTTAGTTTCATATTCCCACCGTGAAATTACAGATGATGTTTTGTCGAATGTCTCCAGAAACACAATGACAGTTCCGTGTGAGGAAATTTTAATACTTGTGTCTGACTGGACCTGGGAGGGAGTCCGAGAGACAAGATTGAAGGTTGTTCTTCTTATTGCTTAGCGTCTTGGAGAATTATTTCAGACTTTTTAATGTATTATTTCCGACGATCTTAAGGAATTGCTTGAGAAATGTATGATTTTTTCCTAATGAAATTTTTGCTATAATTAGTTTATTTCTTATTCTCCTCACTTATTTATTTTATTTTGTGTCACGACACCAAATCTAATTGTATATTAATTTTTCTTTGAAAACTTCCTAGAAAATTTAGGCACATCAGTTTCTTGGAATTCTAAATTTTGAGTTATAACTTTTTTTACCAATAAGCTGTCTGTCTGTCTGTCTGTCTGCCTGAGGTAGATGTATCAGGAGCCAAAATACTTTCTTCAGCAAAGACCCAAGGAAACTTACTTCGGTTTCAACCTTTCTGTTTAAAATCTGAATAAATTTCCAGTTAATAATGCTAACTGTTGAAGAAATGTAATCTGTTAACATATTTGACAAATAAAATAAAATTTACTATAGTATTAAACACTCTGGAACTTCGAATATATGTTAAAATGTTAAGAACAAAACTATTATGATACTTTGTCTTCAAAGCTTTATCGTATCATGATATTCATTCCATAGAGAACGGTAATTTAACTCTATTAACAGTAAGATTTTAAGAATATTTTACATATGAATAATTCATCTATGAACAGCACACAGGAGGAATAGCCATTGAATATCTTTTAATTTTGTTGAAGACTTAGACCATTTTTTACTGGATACTAATATTTAAAAATTCCTCATGTGGTTTTAAACTAATTAATTATGTTGGAAGTAATCGATTTGTTTAATATATAAAAAAGCAAAATCTTAATATTCTATTACACCCATTTCTTAGTAGCCTATGAGCTCACGATAGACGAAGTAGAATTTTTTTTTTTTTTTTTTTTTTGGCAATTACTTATATTGTTTGTATTAACACTTGTATCATTTAGAGTGTTACCTAGGATTGTAAATTATATTATTAGGCTACTATGCAGGTATGTTAGGTTACTAATATTGTACAGGAAAATAAACAGAAAGGATCCAGAAAGTTAATTATTTTACATCTTTGTCCCTAAATAGATGTAATAATATGAAGGAGGTCAAAGGAGATTTACTTGGCTATTTGATTTCAATAACATATGGTGTTAATTAAAAGTAAGAAACAGTCTTTTCTCTCTCTCTCTCTCTCTCTCTCTCTCTCTCTCTCTCTCTCTCTCTCTCTCTCTCTCTCTCTCTCTCTCTCTCTCTCTTTCATGTTTATACATATACATATGAACCAAGATGTTTTCAGATTGAGATTAGAATTGAAGGTTCATGCCAGCATAGAATACCAACATGTATATATATTTAGAATCATACGTACGTTTGCCTCAACATGAATTCCAATCTGCTTCAGTCAAGTCTCTGTGCAGCTTCGAATTCAGTCAGCGAAAGAAGACGAATATTAGTTTATAAAGCAATTCTCATTGCAAGTTCTAACGCGAGTCTGTAGCCCAACTTAATACCCAGCTGGGCTAGGATGTTAGGAGGGGGGAAGAGGCGTTAAAAGATTAAAGGGAGGAGGTGGGCGTTGAGAACATAGTCAGAAACGTTTGGTGTCAACAAACTAAGTTGTCTCTAATGAGTTCTGTGGTGTTCAAACGTCCCCGGGGGCTATCGCATATAAGAAAAAATTGTAGAAGAGATATAATTATTCTAAATTTTTCCTTTTATCCAGGATAAATACGTTAGTATAGCTTGACGTATCCCGTTATGTTTTGTGTGTGGACTGTAATTTATTGTATTAATATAATACTAAAGAATTATAAACTGCCGTTGAAGTGGCTATACATAAAATATGTGGATTCATTTCATTACCTTTCAATGATGTGTGTATTTCGTAAAACGTAAAAATGGGAACATTTCTGAGTGTGTCAGAGTACAATAATCATCATCATCTCCTACGTCTATTGACGCAAAGGGCCTCGGTGAGATTTCACAAGTCATCTCTATCTTGAGCTTTTAATTCAATACTTTTCCATTCATCATCTCCTACTTCGTGCTTCATAGTCCTCAGCCTTGTAGGCCTGGGACTTCCAACTCTTCTAGTGCCATGTGGACGTTTGGTATGATTTTTTATGTAATTTCAGGCGATTTGATTTCCAATTTTTTCTTAACCTAGCCCTTGTCTGATTTGTTTTTATTCAATCTTACACTAAACTATAATTCTAATGACCCTGTATTGAATTTCATAGTTCCTAAATACTTAAATGATTCTTACTTACTAATCCTTTCTACTTCCAATGATATTTCATCTTCCATTGCATACTACGTTCTCATCATCTCTGTCTTTCTTCTATTTGTCTTCACAATAGTACAATAAAAATAAGTTTTTCATT
>NC_090730.1:48819444-48834444 GCF_036898095.1 Palaemon carinicauda
CCATAGTACAGCGGCCATGGTACTACCCTAGACTAGAAAACAATGATTCGATTTTCCAGTACCCTTCTCCTTGAAGAGCTGCTCACCATAGCTAAAGAGTCTCTTCTACACATACCAAGAGGATAGTAGCCACTGAACAATTACATTGCAGTAGTTAATCTCTTGAGCAAAGAAGAGTTGTTTGGTAATCTCACTGTTATAAAGTGTACGAGGACAGAGGAGAATGTGGAAAGAATATGTATGCGTACGTGTATCCAAAAACAAAATGCTCGTAACTAGAGAGAGGGATCCAATGTAGTACTGTCTGGCCAGTCTAAGGACCAATAGCACTCGAGCAGTAGTATCTCAACGTGTGGCTGGTGCCCTGGCCAACCTACTACTTACAAAACGAATAAATTATTAAGGGAGAATTATAATAAAGAAAAAAAAATTATAAAGCATACTGAGATCCGCTACATTGTTGAATTGATGAGTCCTGCATGAATTACAAAACCAGATGTCAACCTGTGCAACAGAATTAGGTTACACTGAAAAAATATGGCTGATAAAACCAGGTTTCTCTTGCGTTCTTATTCTTTGTACTGCATAAAGATAAACAATTTAATGTTATTTTGCTTTGAAACATTAAACAATAATATGCTGTGCAAAACCAGTAGTCAGAATTTATGATGGGCAGGAAGCGAACGAACAGCATGAACCAACATTTCGAAACATGAAGTATAATGAACTATGCTTCGATATTGTCATAATTCTATTTTTCTTTATTTCCCATTTATAAAAAAAGAGGAAAGTTGTGTGTTTATTCTTCCTTTCTGTTGTTTTATTGCATATATTATTGCCTTCCCTTTGGGCTTTAAAGAGGAGTAATTTTTCGTCACCAATAATTTGCAAAATTTGAAAAGTAAAACAGAAAAGAATAGCGGGATAGGATTTCACACTCTAATATCTAACAAAACGTTAGAATAAGGTTAGCGTGCCTCAATAGACTCATTTTTTTTTTTTTTTTTTTGACCAGCGAATAATTTTATCTGATTTTACAATATTTCTCTTTATAATTTTTCCCGGCAATCTATGTAAAAACTGGAACTGAACCCGTCCGTGGTGAAGAGAAGTCATAATTTATGCAGTTCTATGGACACATTTATCAGCAAATTGGAGCCAAAAAATTTTGCTAGGAGTACAGAGTTAATCAATGTTTTACACCTTTGGATGCTTCTACCTGTAATGGCTATGAAGATGCGACGAAGAAAGCTAAGGAATTTCCCCTCTAACAAATTTATTCCAGAAACTCTCTCTCTCTCTCTCTCTCTCTCTCTCTCTCTCTCTCTCTCTCTCTCTCTCTCTCTCTCTCTCTCTCTCTCTCTCTCTCAAACGCTAAGGATAAGAAATTTGGAATTGAAGACTAATAACTGAATAACTTATTTTCTGTTTTTTGGTGTTATGAAAGTTAATTATGTTATGATATCATGAATCTACCTACCTCGGTGTACTTCAGCAGTGAATCTTGCACCTGTATGTTAGCAGACTATTGCATGGTACAGGCTAGGGATGTGAAAGGGAAAATAATAAAAAAATACTGATAATTGTTAACCTAAGATTACTATCAGAAAAGAGATTGAAGAGCCTTAGTGACCTAATCCTCAAATTGGAACAGTCTCCCTCAGGTGAAGTCTTGAATTTCATTATCGTCACAAATTCCTTTTCAAGCTACGTTTTTGCATGCAGTGATTGTTGAATCATCTCTCAGCGAGCACTAATTACATTTATTCCTATGGGGCTATTTTGCAACGAGTCGCTCATTGCAAAACAATTGCTGCATGCAAAAAGTACCTTGACTTTCTTCCTCCACTTATTAGAATTGAGATGCGGAAACTCAAGGCATATGTGACCTTGATCAACAATATTCTTACTGTTTTCAATAGCAATCTTATTTGCATACAACATGAAACCATGTATGCTAATCAAACCCCAGCTTTCACCTGGTGTGTATGAAACGGCGAAGTCAATCAATGAAGGAAACTACATCAGTCTAAATGCTTCATTTCTCAATCCAAGTTCTAAAGCCTGACTGTTTGATCGACTTAATCACAAGCTTCGTAGAACAGTTAAGTTAGACGATTGAAGGAAAACAGAGACCAACAGGTATGAGTTAAGCATACATTCAGCTGCGTATGTCACCAACGAACTAAGCCGTTAATGAGTTATTTGAAGTTCAAACAACCCAAAATGACTTCTATAAGTGATTGGACTTAGATACAAACGATGGATTTATCGGTAGAGGACAGAATATCTTGGAGCATGATTGAAGTTCAATAGATTAAGATGGCTTCCTATTGACTAGCAAAATAAAAATATTAATTCTTGAAATTTTTATTTAATGGTTTAAAGCCTGGTTGATGTAAATGAGCAGACCCCTACCACGTAGAATTTATGACTCTTTATATCCTACTTTACACGTAATCAAACGTTTGAAGTGCTCTCACTTTAGATTTTCTTCCATAAAAAAATAGAGTATGCAAAATACCTAATTTTCTAAGTTATTTTTAGCATAAATTGCATTCTAGCATTACTATTAGGTGCATTTGAAATAACTATAGTCTGTTTTATTAGTAATGAAATCTACTTTCAATTAATATCACTTCTATAGAAATTCAATTAATGCGTTACGCAGCAATAAATTTAAAGATTTCAAACTTATGCTACATATAGTCTCTTCTTATTGAAGGTTACGCTCCTATCTCATTGTGTCAGTAACGTAGTGATCATTAAATTTCATGAAACAATCTACGGCATTAGCTTGTATAATTTCAATTTACTGACGGGAAATATTTGAAAGCCTATCAAATATTCCACCATAAATGCCCATGCCTTTAAAGTTATTCCACTTTATCTTTAAAAATCTAATCCAGGTTGGTATTTACAGCTCTTACAAAAGTTGTTAAATTCTGTTTAAAAAAAATAATAATACAAAAGGACTACTCTGAATCACTGGTTACCAGATAGTAACCTTTATAAACGATCAAAATAAGCAAGAGTAAGATATCTAAATATTTGTAGCTCCTAGTAGCTTATACAGCATCCCACAGGGTCATATACCAGGTCAAAATAAGAGACCGAAACACTTTAGTAATATTTTCTTTTTAGGCTAAAATACTCACACAAACGTTTTTCCTTGGATATACAAAAATGATCCATATAGTTACATTGAGTAATAAAAAGGCTCTGTAAGAAATGTAGTAATATAATAAAAGAAAATAATATGTAATAATCAGAATTTCGGATGGCCTTATGTCAGAAAATCCAGGAAATTTGTAAAATTGTATCTTATTAAATTAGTAGAAACTTTGCAATTAAATTAAGTTTAAATTCCATGATGATAGAGAAAGATTTGAATGTCTTGCTTACATGAATAATAATTCTTAAATAACTTTCTATTATCTAAATCTAACATCTAGAGAGAGAAGATATCAGTCAAATTATATAACCATACACCCAGACACACACATATTTAAGCCTCTTCAGTGCACATTGTCAAAGTCAATCAATGATGGAAGTGGAACATCATCCTAAATGCAGAAATTCTCGATACGAGGTTAAGTCTGGCCATGACCAGCTTATAAATGCTAATTATTATCCATTTCAACCCTATTGTGGCACAGGTTTTCTTGAATATATTTTTATATATCCCCTGTATTTTCTTTATATTTCGGCCAAACATGCTTTAGAACAAAGATTCTTCCATATTATTGAGTAATAAAATAAAGTACCAAAATTTATTGATTATAAAAATCTATTCCTAGATATTTCTCAGTTTACTTAACATTTGTTCTACGTATCCGAACACCTATTTTTGGCTTAACTAAGCAGTTAAGAAAGCAGACCTTCAGTCCGAAATAAATGTAATATTATTAAAGGAATGAATTTGAATAGGAAAACCATCTATCTTTGGCAAGAGAAGAAATCCATCTATTATTTGGCCAAAGATTGTAACACCTATATTATTGTTGGTATCATTTGGGAAACATCCCGAGTCTCGATGAAAACCATGTCCTTTCTTTTGATACTGGAAATTGTCAATACAGATCTTTGTAATAATATCTGGATTGACAATGTCCATTTAACTATAAACAACTCATTGCCAATGCAAAGATTTGGATTGGTAAAGTTCAGATTTTAGTATTGACAGCAAGTTGTATATTGTTAAATGGACATTACCAATGCAAAGATATGGACATTGCTAATCAAAATCTTGGCATTATGATCTGGATTGGAAATGTTCAGATTTTTGCATTGACAGTGAGTTGTATATTGTTGAATGGACATTACCAATCAAAATCATAACATTAAGATCTGGACTGGCAATGTCCAGATCTCCTCATTGGCAGTGATGCAGTTAAATGATCACTGCTAAGAACATTAGAAATCTGGACTTTATCAATGTAGATCTTTGCATTGTTATGTGTTTTTATCAGTCAAGACTGAAGAGAACTGCTGCGATATTGACACACTTATGATATTCTTTTGAGCAGTTGCAAACTTTGCAGGGTGTCTCAGTAATATATGTATATGCATGGAAAACAGACAAGAAGAAAATGATATTTGGATGTACTTTTGCAATGCTTGAACTTGTAATGTGTGAGGGAAGGAAAATATATTGAAGTATACTTTTTTTGAGATCTATGTAGTTGTATTCGCCATTGAAATAAGACTTTTGATAAGGAGGGAAACTATCTTATATTATTTGGACAAAAATAGTGTAGTGTGTTACGATACATGTTATAATTACTTAATTTTATATTATAGTGTCTTCTTTTAGTATATTCATATATATATGTAAGTTGTTAAGTTTTTTCTGTAGATAAGTATTAAGGTTTCTTTAAGTGAATTGGCAATATCAATTGGTAAATATCAGTTTGTGTTTTCTTATCAGATTTGATTGTAAAAATGGGCATTACAGTTGATCTATGAAATGGTATTATGTGAGTTTAAAGTGATATTTAATGTCAAACTGTGTTTGTACGGCATGTGATTGTATGTATGTCTGTATAAATAATTTTACAGGATAAATGATAAGCAAAAGTCTGTTTGATTCTGGTCTACAGAACACCAAAGTGCATCACATATTTCACTTCCCATCGTAGGGCATTATTTATCTAAAGTTTTATGCTGAGGTGATTCAATGCAGTAGATGACATCCATTACATTTCCCTGTTTTTGTGACCACAGCTGTAGTTAGGTTATATTGGGTGTTGTGTCCAAGCATCGATTATTGACCTGTTTGGATATCGAGAAACAACATGAAGTTTCATGTAGTTGTCCCGGTCGATACTGAAGAGAACTTATGAAAAATGTACCCATGTGTGATTCCCTTGTAAACGGTTACAAGCTCTTCTGGATTTTTCAACAGGCTTTGATTGACAGGATACTTTCTGTATGAGCGATGTGGCAGGAGGGAATAAAAGATACTGAAGAGAATTTATGAAAAATGTACCCATGTGTGATTCCCTTCTAAATGGTTACAAGCTCTGCTGGATTTTTCAACAGGCTTCGATTGACAGGATACTTTCTTTATGAGGGATGTGGCAGGAGGGAATAAAAGACACTAATTTCTACCCGAAAGTTAACATCAGATCCTCCCCCAAGCAACAAGAAGTGATTCGTTAATGGGTGGGGTACCACCACAAGTGTTTGCCTACACAAAGTGTATTTTTTTTTTTTTTTTTTTTATTCTGTAGAACATTTCTTAGCACCATACTCAAATCTGGAGGAGTAATAGCACAACTCAGGTTGAGGTGAGTCATCCAGTGGTTGTTGAGGCGTTATTTGGGATATAAGTATAAGGCAACATTTGTCGGTGGTGGTTGGCATCGTCACTACAGTCATGTCACGAGGTGGGCGTTACTGTGTTAAAGCATTAACCTCAACTTCAGTCAGTGTTAAATGGTTTTCCCCTTCATCACAAATGATGTTGATAGAGTTCTTGGCGGTTGGGAAGAGGCAGTCCATAATGGTGTAGTTCGTAGGTTGGCCAGGGCACTAGCCACCCATTGAGATGCTACCGTTAGACGGTTTTTGAAACCTTTGACTGGTCAGACAATACTAGATTGGATTTTTCTCTCTGGTTACAGCTTATTTTTTTTTTTTTTTTATTTTTGTACTCATACACCAAATAATCTGGCTTATTGTTTTCATATTTTCTTCCGTCCTCATACACCTGACAAAAGTAAGATTACCAAACAGTTCTTCACTCAAGGGATTAACTACTGCAATGCAATTGTTCCATGGCTACTTTCCTCTTGGTAAGGATAGAAGAGGCTCTCTAGCTATGGTACGTAGCTCTTTTTGGAGAAGGATAATCCAGAATCAAACCATTATTCTATATTCCTGTGTAGTACCATAGCCTCTGTACCTTGGTCTTCCACTGTATTGGGTTGGAGTTCTCTTGTATGAAGGTTGATTTGAGCATGCTATTCTTATCTTCTTTCTCTTTTTATTGTTCTTAAGACTGTTTCTTTTATAATTAGCTTATAAATTATAGATCTATTTTCAGGTAGTTAATAATCTTAGGAAACTTCATTCTGATTGTTATTACTATTGTTGTAGTTTACTTATTTCCTTGTTTCCTTTCCTCACTGGGCTATTAGTCCTGTTGGAGCTCTTGGGATTATATCATCATGCTTATCCAACTAGGATTGTAGCTTAGCTAATAATAATAATGATAATAATAATAATAATAATACTAATAATAATAATAATAATAATAATAATAATAATAATAATAATAATTATAATAATAATAATTATAATAATAATAATAATATTAGATTCTAGTCTCCATGCTTCTTTGGCAAGGTGGGAATATCGAAAAGGATGTTTTATACAGGTTCTGGCAGGCCTCTTATTTTCTGGCTTTACGCAATTCTCTCATTTTTTTTTCAGGAATGTTGAGGTGATCCAAAGTTGTAGGTGACTTCCATTACATTTCTTATTTTTGTGAACCCAATGCTAAGTGGTTTGTGCCCAAGCATAGATTGTTGACTTGTTTGGATGTCGAAAGACAACAGGAAGTTTCAGGATTTTCTGCCAGTAAATATTTAAAAGAATTATTGAAAATGTGCACATATATGATTCCCTTTTAAACGGTTGCAAACTCTGCTGGCTGTTTCAGCAATGCATGTAGTTTAGTGATGAATTTGATACACTATTGGTTTTATATAGATATTACACACTGCTTGAAATTTTAATGTTTGAGTAAAAAAGAAATGATTGTAAATTCTTTTTTCTTTGGGGGGGGGGATTTATATAGAATTATTCTCCAATAGATTAAGACTCCTTGCAATGAGTGAAAACAATCATATAATATTATGATGAAATATAGAATGGTGTTCTGATATTATATGTTATGATATAATTATGTTATGATTATCCCAGTTCATGGTGTTAGCATCTTTCTCTGGTTTATCTATATTCAGATGCAATGTAGTAGGATTTGTTTTCAGTTAAATAAGACAATTAAAGGAAAGTTTATTGAAAAGTGCATTGGAAATATTAATTAGTTTGGTTAGTTTATGTAAATATTAGGCTGCTTTATCATAAGCTTTGACTGATAAATGCAGGTTAAAGCTGATCTATAAAATAGGATTTATGTCTGTTGAAACTAATATTTCCGGTAAAAGTGAATTTATTTGATTGTATGTATGTGTGCAGACAGTTTAATAAAGTAGAAATAGGTAGAAATGTGTTTTAATCTGGACCATGAAATCCTAAAACCCTCAATAATAACATGGTGAAAGATAGCATTAAACTCAAGGTGAATCATACAACCATCCTGACCAAAATCAAGGGATTTTTGTACAACATTGGAAATTGTAGGAAGAGCGTCTCGTGTTCCAAGACTTAGCAGAATGCAAACTATAAAGTAGGTGGTTACTAGGGAACAAATAATTATCTTTAGAATATATATTTTTAAAATACATGTTAATTTTTTTCATATTTTTCTAATATACTTATTTTACGGAATTTTCATATTTTATTCAGAAAACCATTTTGTTAACTTTGATATGCAATTACATACAAGTACCCCTTCATTTATAAGATTTAGGCTTATGTATTCAACCCTCATCTATCAGTATTTGTTGATTTGGTAAGTGTCAATCGACAGGTAGAACAATTACTTAAAGTTAATCAAGTATCCATATCACCTGAACCGGAATAAGTTAACACAGTCGAAAAAAAGGCAGTAGGAATAGTATCCAAAGGTAAATCAAAGAAGATTCTTACCACAACAATGGTTATTTCAGTGACTAGTAATTGCATTCATGCAATAATATTGTTTGGGAGAATTGAAAGTAGAAGTGTAATGCCTGTATGTTTTATAATATTACTGTAGCAGGGTGAAGTATGGAAGCAACTGGGTCTAGTCTAAAATCCGTCTACAAGCGTCGTGATAGGCCGACACTTCATAAATGATTCAATATACATAAATAATAGTGTGAAACAGGTTATGCGTGATAATACCATTATCCCTATGTTATTATTAATTATGATTAAATAACACCAATAATAGATTTAAAACATATCATAAGTGTTCATTATATTTGTATTGATATTGAATGTGATTATATTTTGAATAATTATTAATATTGTTACTATCCATTATCACTCTCATTGTTATTATAGTTTTCATTGCAATTATTATACCATTTATATAATATTAATATTGCCCTACTACTACTATGGCCGAAAATTATTATTATTATTATTATTATTATTATTATTATTATTATTATTATTATTATTATTATTATTATTATTATTGATAATAATCTTATTATTACTAGTAGTAGTAGTAGTAGTAGTAGTAGTAGTAGTAGTAGTAGTAGTAGTAGTTGTAGTAGTAGTGGTCTTATATGGTAAAATCCTGTTTTACTTTAAAAAATAAAGAAATTTGATCACATTCAAAATACAGTAAATGTATTCAAAACTCATAAAATACGTAAAAAAGAAGAACAAAAAGACCTAAACTTCAGATAAATACTTAGTGCAGCGCTCGGAAATAAATTAACTTGAGTGGCAGAAATTTTGTAAAGTGGCAGAGAATAATTATGGGAACAGCTGGTCTTGTTTTTCCTGTTGAAAACGGCGTTAGCATTTTCCAAAATCTTTTTTGGTGTTGTGTATAATTCGTGCTTTAAATTTATAAAAAAAGGTTTTTGAAATTTTATTTATCGTAGATACCATGGGTGAATGAGTAATTGACTTCTGGAGGTGTTTGAATTCAATATGAGTAATTCGCAATAGCTTTTACAGAATATAATTTTTAACGTGTATTTGCACTGACTAAATTGCTATTTATGGATTAAAATATGGAAGCTAATAACACTAATGACCATAGATGAAGAAATAGTTCTGTATATTTTTTTTTATCTTATCGATTTCATGTTACATCATTATTTGCTCTTTTTACAGCAAAATTCAATTAGCCTCTTATAGGTGGTTCATGGATTATAATCCTCATAACACCACTTGTAATATAAGTAATTTAATTTCAATCATCCAAAGTTTATGCTTCATGTTTCTTTAACCAAAATTCATTAGATTTCTATCACCGGTAGATCAATAATCCTTAAGTTCCATTCACAGGATTGCGGTGGCCGATGTGGTAATGTACCTGATTGGTGAGCGCCAGACTGGGGTTCGAGTCCTGTTCAAACTCGTTAGTTTCTTTGGTCGTCTCAACTTCACCATCCCTGTGAGCTAATGATCAGGTGTTTGGCGGAGCCTATAGGTCTATATGCTGAGTCATCAGCAGCCATTGCCTGGCCCTCTTTGATCTTAGCTTGGTTGGAGAGGGTGCTTGGTCACTGATCCTATGTGTACGAGTATATGGTCAGTCTCTAGGGTATTGTCCTGCTAGATAAGGCAATGTCACTGTCCCTTGCCCCTGCCATTCAGGAGCGGCCTTCAAACCCTTAAACCTTTAAACACGACGGGCAAATGGATGGCGAGCAATCAGTGTTACGCCCAGACCACATTATCGGCCATGTTCAACGGGAAAACAGTGATACCAGATCGCATCACATTACTCATGGTAGGATTGTGAGTGGCAGAGTCCAGCCATACATCAAGGGCTTATCTCTCTTATGAATACCAGGTAGCTGCTAAAACAAGTTTATTTTCGAGCTGGCATCATTGAATGGTGTATTCATCAAGATATGTAATATCATCATAGTGCAATATTCAATGACAACTTCATGAATGTTGTTCATGAATAAAAATATGAAATAGGAACAGACACAATCTACTCTCCCAAAGGGTCACTTTGTTTATTGAAGGGATTAGTAGGTTCTTGGAAACAAAATATATATTTTGATTGTGACAGTAGTATCAAGAAAGATATCTGGTTTGAAACGATAAAAAAGTACTAATATAATTCCCATTGTTGCTTGGTGCATGATTTGTATACTACCAATGTTGAACTGTGGCCAAATCTAGGCACAGCAATGAATTAACCATTCTTTTACAAATCTAGCTGTTCCTGATAGGGATATCTATGTATTTGCAGAAGTTCCACATCTAATCAAGGAAGGGGTTAGAATCTCCGCCCAGCCAAAAGCTATTACCATAAATTAATTCCAGTGGATATGTATTCCCATGGTTAGGAATAATTTCCTCGACAGACATTTCTTATGCGCTAACAATGTCAATATGAATAGCAAATGTGTATCAACAATCATCAGACGAGGTTTATATGATTTAAAAGCTTCGCATTATCAAGTTATTTTGACTTGCCTAAACTTAGATGCATGTGTGCAAGTCTGTTCAATTGATGTCAAAATACCACAGGAAAATCGTGATCATTGTATTAGCGAAACTGATTACTGAATTTCTTCCTATAAATGTAGAGACTGGAGAAACATCTTAGATTGCAATGGTTAGTAAAATGAAAAAGAAACTGACGAAGCCAACCAGTGAATTTATTGAAAAAATAAAAATAATGAAACTTTTTTAAGAGTTATCATGGAAAGAGATGTTCGATACCCCGCAAAACGTCAGTTATGAAATTAGCAAGGCATATAGCAAATATTACACTATATTGTAAAGATGTCATAAATTGTATTTTTTGTGAGATGTCGAATGGTTTTCCGAATTCTTATCTTAGAATATGGGAAATGGGAAAAGGGAAAAGAAATGATTAGTGCGGGGACCAAATAACTGATCGAGTAAACACATATAGGTATAATTTTTTTTTTTGCAATGTTTGGTTTTTTCTTTTCACGGTTCATCTAGCATCATTGTTGTGATAGGCCAAGAGTAGGTTCTGACTCAAAGGCGAGATGAAAGCAACCAAGTACTTTATTATAGACACATTGAGTATATATACACACTAGGTCCCAGTAAGTAGGTCACAAAATACATGCTATTTCTTGTCCAACCGGCAACCGGTTCTGTTAACAGTTAACAATGAGAAATATTCAGACAGGTTGATGCAAGTTGATATCAGTGCGAGGGGAGAGTGAAAATGCAAAGGGTAATATATAAAAAAAGAGAAATGTCGTTACCATGTACAATCGTGTGAAACACAGGTGGTACATAGCTCGCCCCCTAAAAAAGACTTACTGTACATGTTAAAAAGGGTACCCCGATCTAGAGAGGCGAACTGTAGGTGGGTCATCTGGTAGGAGATAAGCAGATATTAGACGATCAATGTAGACGCAGTTTTCTTTGCCGTGAATTTTTAGTAGGAATGCTTTCGGATTGCGTCAGATTACAAGGAACGGGCCCATATAAGGGGACGTTAGCGGTGGCTTGCTAGTGTCGTTGCTTAGGAAGACATGCGTTACAGAGTGCAAGTCTGTCAGTATGTGATGCTACGCTGGTGGCTTATAAGTCTGGAGGCAGGGAATAAATTTTCCCCTCGTATGCGCTGGAGATCGTCAGAGGAGGTTGCAGAAGGAAAAAATAATTTTACAGGGACGATCAACGGGTCGCCATACACCCTTTCAGCTGCCGAGATGTCCAGGGCGTCTTTAGGAGATATCCTTATTCACACGAGGACCCAGGGAAGCTGAGTAAATCAGTCAGAGTCCTTGTAGTGGGATATCAAAGCTGTTTGGAGGATGGGATGAAAACGTAAGACCATTTCATTGGCAGTGGGGTTGTAGGCAGTTGTCTGATGTAGGGGGATGCCCATGAGTTTCGGTAATGATGTCCACAATTGAGAGGGGAAAGTGGTACCCCTATCAGAAGTAATATGCTCAGGGATACCAAATCTTTCTATCCATCCTGTGAGTAAGGCAGATGTACATGAGGCGGACGTTGCAGTTTCCATGGGAATGGCTTCAGGCCAACAAGTGGAGCGGTCGATGACAATAAACAGGTAACGATGTCCTTGTGATGTGGGTAGGGGGCCAACAACGTTATCGTGAATTTAGGCAAACCGACGCTGAGGTTAAGGATAGATGCCCACTCCTGAATCCGTGTGTCGATGTACATTGGAAGTTTGGCAAGAAGTACAGGCGCGGACCCAGTCCTTTGCATCCTTAGCAATTCCGTGCCAAATGAACTTCGTCTTCAGCAGCTGTGCAGTAGAACGGCGCGAGGGATGTGAAAGGCTATGAATGAAATCAAACACCTGACGGCGCATGAGGGCAGAAATCCACGGTCGCGGTCTACCAATACTGATGTCACAGAGTAGGGTAGTATTGGGATCGTCGAGGGGGACGTCTTCCCAACGGAGGGATGTGCTGGAGTATTCATGCTTAATACTCTGAATCCTGTCATTGGGCTCCAGCCAAGGTGTTGCAATCCCATCCCAGTTGAAAGGCGCCCAATGTGTTTCTTGACAAGGCCTCGGCAATGGGAATCATTTTCCTAAGAACGTGTCGAGGGGTGTAATTATATTCAGCCACGGCAGAGAGATGTCCGCGTTGACAGGCGGACCAGTTGTCAGACGGACCAGTTGTCAGACTGTCGGGTGAAGGCATGTACCAGATGCATGTGGTCTGTGCGAATGACGAAGGGCCTACCTTTTAAGAAATGGCGAAAGTGACGGAGAGCCAAGTGCATCTATAGCAATTCCCGATCGAAGGTAGAATAACCCGATTCTGCCTTAGACTTTTTTTCTTTGCTAAAGAAGGCCAATGCGCGGGGCGAGCCGTTGACTACCTGTTCGATTACTGCACCATTAGCGACCTCGCTGGCATTGGTGGAGAGAAGGAGAGGGGCATGTGGGACGAGAAAAGTTAGAGCAGCTTTGGTTGATAGGACATTCTTTGCGTAGCAGAAGGCCGCTTCTTGAAGGGGGCCATACTTCAGGTCTTTTGGCTTGTCCTTGAGGGAGGCATAGAGGGGAGCAAGAGTGGCGGCAATAGCTGGCAGAAAACGGTGATAATAGTTGATCATGCCCAATAATTCCTGCTGTGCTTTGACGGTGGAGGGCGTTGGAAAGTTCTGAACGGTGCTACCATCTCAGTGAGGGGATGGACTCAGGAGTGATGCAGTGCCCTAAGAACGACACTTAGTTGGCGCCAAAGGTACACTAGTCGTTCCGGACTACATGGCCGTTTTGTTGTAGGCAGTCGAGCACTATGTGCAGGTGACGGAGGTGTTCCTCTTTTGAGAACGAGAGCGCAAGTATGTCGTCCATGTAACATACACAGAAGGGGAGGTCTCCTAAGATGCCATATATAGCACGTTGAAAAGTGGCCCAAGCATTACGAAAGCACGAACATGAATAATTGATGGTGTATGTATTGAAGGGAGTGGTGATGGGGGTGTTGGTGATGTCTTCTGGGTTCCTAGGCAGCTGATCATATCCCTTCAGGAGGTCGAGCATGGAGAAAACCTTCGCTTTGTGCTGGTAGGAGGTCACGTCAGCGATGTTTGGGAGCGGGTAGTGATCTGGTTCTGTTTGCATGTTCAGGCCCCTGTAATCCCCACACAAAAGGAGGGAGCTTTCTTTCTTCATGATGATGTGTAAGGGCAATGACCATGGTCTGGACGCCTTTTGGCAAAGAGCCATTTCTTCCATTTCGGCGACCGTCTGTTTGGTGGCTGTCAGTCAATCGGTGCCAGACGTCTGAATTTTGCGAGGGCTGGGGATCATGTTGTCTTGATAGGGTAATGAATACCATTTTTGGCAGGAACTGTGGGCGTTTGGCGAAGTTCTGGACGGAAAACTTCCGGTATAACATAAGGAGATGGGCGTAGGAATCCGTGGGTGCATTGATGTGGAGAACAAGGTTGGAGGGGGCGGGTTGAAGAGGTGTCGACAAGTACGAGTCTCTGTTGACCAGTCCTCTGTGGGCAACATCAACCAGAAGGTGGAAATGAGAGAGGATATCCGCACCGAGGATTGACAATGCGATGTCAGCAACGAGAAACTTCAAAATTAAATTTGCCGTTTCCAAGCGATAATGTGAGGTTCTCGTAACCATAGGTGGGTATAGCAGATCAGTTTGCAGCTACCAGGCAGACGTCGGCAGACTTAGACAGACTACGTCGTGACCTGAAGAGTTTCCTTGGCAAAAGAGAACAACTAGTACCCGTGTCTACCAAAAATCGCCTGCCCGTTCCTGCATCTTTTAAAAAGAGAAGATTAGAAACACGGGAGGCCACCGACATGAGCGATGGTAGTAGAAAAACTGCGACCAATGAGCAGTAGTAAGTGGCTGTAGAAGTAGTTAGTTGGGGCACGAGCGAGTGGTTGGGGATAGGTGGCTTTGTAGCCGCTCTGGTACGTCACAGGGTTGGCATGTGTGTTCTATGGCGTTCATATCAGCTTTGGCTGACGTTGAATAGGTGTCCTGATCATCAGGAGTGAAGACGTTAATGGAGGTCTTGAAGGTCGTGAAGTGGCTGTCCATAAGGCCGTCGACTGTGGTCATCAACTCCTTTATGGGTGAACTATCGACATCGGGTATGGCAGCATGTACAGGTTTGGGTAAACGGCGTACCCAAAGGGCACGAAGTAGGTTCACCTCACAAGGAGAGCTGTCT
>NC_090730.1:48839444-48851944 GCF_036898095.1 Palaemon carinicauda
TTTTTTTTTGTAGTATCATTATTGTAAGGTATCGTAATATAGTTATATAATACATAGAAAGCAATGATTCATTCAATTGTGTTCCAATAATAATACTAATGTTATTAATATTACTGTATGTTATCTTCATGTAGCTAATACAAATATAGATAATATGAGAAAAAAGAAAATGACGAACTACCGAATAATTTAAAAAAAAGAGAGAGAAAGTACACAACAGAGACATTAATGATAACTGTAGATAAAAAAAATAAACCGGATATTAGAAAGCAAATTAAGAAAGGATCTTCAAAAACGTTTAATCAATTTGGAAAGAGAACAGGAAAAACTTGAATTTTAGAGCAACTGTACAATAGAACAGAGTTAAGAAAAAAGTCAGAGACAACTATTTTTTTAATGAATCACACTTTTTATAAAGGAATTAGCTGAATATATTCCAAATGTGTGCATAAAGGACTTGCTATATATATTTTTAAAAAAGGGCTGTGGTTTTCAGCCGACCATTTTGTGAAATAATTATCTAATCTTATTTAACGATCCTTGACCGCTAAAAGTATTGAATTATTATTCTCCCTTTGGTATTTTTTTTTTTCGTTTCCTCAGCCTTAGAATCTGAAAACCCTAGCTCTAGATCCAGTTTTCACAGCTTTATCCGTCAGTCTTTGACGGCGAAGAAGCAGAGATTGTGGGCTACACACAATCTGATTGTACTGTTTGGTGCCAGACCAATTCTCACCAATTTTCACTAAAGACAGTAAAAAGAAGCCAGAATGTTGAATTTCGTAAGCTTAAGCCCACCTTTGTAGTTGCGTATATTGCCCCTTAAGAATAAAATATCATTGGTGTAGTGTGGAATTGGACAAAAGATTGTCAGGGATCTTTTGAAAATATCAAACAGGAAATATCATCACTTACATTATCCAATGGATTTACCAGATAAATTGGTATGTGATGCATCAAACATTGTTATCTCATGTAATGCTAGATGGAGAAAAAAAAAAAAAAAAACTATTGCATTCGCTTCTAGAGCATTGAGCAAATCAAATAGGAATTGCTCTAAAATTGAAAAGGAAGATATAGCCTTAGTGTATGGAATTAAAAAACTCCATATACATGTTTATGGTAGGAATCAGTTAACAATAGTTGCAAAAATTTTTAATTGGCTATATTGGGTCCAAAATCAGTTTTACCTACATTAGTAGCTACAGTCTATCAGTATCAATGTACAATGTACACATTAAAGCAAAGAATAGTGATAAATTTACTAAGAAAGACCAAAAAATCTCACAGTGTTGAAGAATTGAATCACAGGAAGGAACTTATGCACACAGAGAGAAAGTTGTAAATCCTATAAAGACATTTAAGATAAGGTAAGTGTAACACATGGTTGTATCATAAAAGGATCAAGAGATGTTATTCTTATTTTACTAAGGAATTTTTTTTTATATGAAATACATACCGATCACCAAGGCATTGTCAGATCAAAGTCTATTGCAAGGACTTCTGTCTGGTAGTCATGTGTAGATATAGATATTCAATTGTTTGCTAGAAATTGTAAGAATTGTTATGCAACAAAACAAAACAGATTTTGCAGGCCCTTATTTACGTTATTTATTCTTGATAGAGGTGAAAGCTTGCAGTAAATGTCAAGAAGTAATTTAAATGCAAACAAAAACTACATATGCAAATGTAAAAGCATTAACGTAAATTTTTGTAACACATGGTACTCCAGAAATAATTGTAACAGATAATGTTTCACCGTTCACCTCACAAGAGTTTGGAGAGTTTTGTAATGTAAACATTATTGAGCAAACATTTCCAGCAACATATCATCCTTTCGAATGAGAAGTTCAAATATTTGTTCAAACTTTTACGCAAAACATGAGGTGTAGAAAAGCAAATTTGAGTAATATATTTTTTATTATGTACCAAAATTCTTATTGACATATAGAACAACGGAGCAGAGCACAAAAGGTATGACACCATCAAATTTGTTGATGAGGAGATATGATGTATGAAGATTGCAAAGAAAATTAGAAGAGACAGATTATAAACAAGTGGAAAATCTTCCAAAAGTAAGACATATTTTCATTATTTCTAATGTCATGGGAAGATCATACCAAACCTGAGAGAAGTGGGTTACAGTAGAGATTGCTATATCCATAGGAAATTTACCTTATGGTGCCCAAGTTGGTGGAAATATTGTAAAACGATATGTTGACTAAGTACCAAGATATTCAAACATAAAATAGATTCAGATTCTCCTAATGCAAAAGTTCAAAATGAAGGATAAAAAGAGGGAAGCCACCTGAGGCATAAGATTAGTAATGTTTTGTACAATGTCAAGTCAAGGGGGAGGAGACTGTTATTTATTTATTTAATGTGTAGTTATAATTGTCGTAGTATATATTATAAAGTAATAAATCCTGTATAAATTAAGATAGGATATAATTCCTCATATTTTGTACTGTATATGAGATTAGAATCTTTTATGACGATACATGTCTGTTTACTTTGTATCGTTTATTTTTTTTGTACCCCACGTGTTTCATACATGCTCGTACGCTAACTTTACTTTTTTTTTTTTTTGCCTTATCACTAGCTCTTCCCTGCCAGCTGTTTTATATTGTTTGAATATGTGTGACATTCTTGCTCACATGTCCTGGTATATTAGCGAGATATCTGTTTAATAAAGGTTAGCTGCATTCATATCGCCTTTCATTTATATCCTAACATCACACTTGCACATTGGTGACACCGGAGTACCAGCTCTCTCCTGCCTTTCTCCTGACTGCTGTGTATTACTGTTTAATAATGCCACCCTCCCAATGTAACTCTCGTATCAACGCTATACCTATGAAACTACCTCCCCTCGGCAGTACGGAGACATTCCACTGGTTCCAGCGGGCCCATGACCAGTTCCGCATCAAGAGCGTGAATCTTTTATGCACCAAAGACGACTATGCCCTTGTGGCAATTCTTGAGGATACTTTCCCGGAAATATCTGATTGGCTTTATGAACATGGAGACACCCCAATAGTGTACGAAGTCCTCAAAACATACCTCCTGGAGCAGTAACTGCCATCACCAGCCGCCTGTAAAGGCCACTCATCATCATTCGCAACCTAGACTAATGACACATTCCGTTTTAGATACTTCCGCACTCGTCCAGTGGGGAAGTCTGTTTGGCTCTACTACCTGTTTAGTAGCAACGACAGGTGTAACAGTAAAGGTACACAGTGACAGGGGGTGCATTTCCGTAAGTAGTGGGCTGTGAAGATTGTGTGACTTCTCCAGAAACCGTCCTACAATACTTTACTCACTGACAAGTACTCCCAAAAGGCTTGAGTTGTTCCCACTTCCCTGATCTTGTTCGTGCCTGTGCCAATCCCTACGGTTCACCTTGTTCTGAAGGTACAACTATTAATGGCCTCATGAAGCCAGAAAGAGATGGTATTTTTGGAGATGATCTTTTGCCCTCCTGAGCTAATGAAAAAATAATGTAACTTCGGTCTAACAGGTTGGGCATTTTTTCTTGTAACGCCGAAATTACACCTCAAGGTAAAGAAGCACATGTTCGGTCACTTATCTAAGAGAAGAAATAGTTGAAGGTCTAAATTTGAGATTATGTAATTTTTAAAATCACATTCTAAATATGGGGGACTTTGCTAATAACAATGCTATTATGCATCTTTATAAAGTGACATTTTTTTTGGCAAATTATGCTTTTTAAGCGTTTTCTGCAAAGTCACTAAACAATTAAGGTTATCTTTCATGAATACCAGAATTTAGGTTTATTTGTAAAACATTAACCAATTTTGCAAAAACCGTAATATATATATATATATATATATATAAATATATATATATATATATATATATATATATATATATATATATATATATATATATATATATATATATATGTGTGTGTGTGTGTGTGTGTGTGTGTATGTATGTGTGTGCATGTTTCATGTATGTATGTATAGATTTATGTATTTGTTTAAAAAAAAATAAACATATACAATTTTATAGGCTATCATGCTTGGTTTTGCCTTTGGCTCATGAATCATCTATTAAAAAAAAGAGGAAAAAAAAACTATTTTATTTGAGTGCATGTATGTGTGGAGAGAGAGAGAGAGAGAGAGAGAGAGAGAGAGAGAGAGAGAGAGAGAGAGAGAGAGAGAGAGAGAGAGAGATCGTCTTAATGTGCTTGAATTTATTATATGGAAAATCACGTGGCTTATTCAAAACTTTTATATTGTATCATACATAAACAGACAACAAACTTCAACGAAATAGTTAATAGAATTACTTAATAAAACTATCACTGAAAACATCTGATTCTTCTGCTCAATATAATTAATGGATGTTAGTTTTATGACAGCGAAATTATACCACCTTCATTTTCAAGTAACTAGACACCGAATCTGAATGTGATCATTAAATTGGAAAATGGAAATACCATAACGAATAAAGAGATATTTTCTCTTATATGTTTTTTAATTCAGTTTTCACTTTGCATAAATCCCCTTTTCTTTTATTTGAATAAATCTGCATATGTAAAAAATTATTAATTAAGATAATTTATGCGGAAGTGGAAAGTTCAAAGGGCAATAAATTTTGAGCCGCTAGTGGCTCAACAGTGAGCTAATAGATATTTAACGGTTAACATTCCTGATAGTATAAATGTTAGCAATGTTCCTTTTACATTTTATTATGTCTGCCATCCTTCTTAAAGAAATATAAAAAAATAGAAAACTGGCACTAAAAAGATAATTCATTAAAAAATTCAATAATGGTAAGTTTATGTTTCGCATATTAAGTTTATTTCTTGTATATAAATCTTAATCATTTTTGTATTGTATCCCATTTAGTGCATTATTTTTTTTTTATTACATTTCTTATCATTTTGTCAATTCTTTATCTATTCGTTTTTGACTGAGTCACTTCTTTAATCTTGATTTCCATTTTATCTCCAGGTCTACAGTTGACATTTTGTCGTTCAAATGTGAGGAGCAGAAATGGCAAGGGGAAAAGAAAATGGAACTGTTGGTGTTTCACAGAGGCGTCCTCTCAGCACTATTGGCACCAGACCTTTTAAAAATCGGGAAGTATGTGCTGAGGAGGTTTTTCTCTTGAGAAGACAGCAGCTGAGCAAAAGAATTTTTGTATGTTTATCACGGGATATTATATAAACAAAACCTATTGATTATTTCGTCAGTTTATATATATCAACTAAAATTAAATAGGTATATCACGATATCCTGAGATGGCCCAGTTATCGTACTTAATCATACTACAAACGAATTATTATTGTAATTAAAAAACATTGTTAGACATATAATCTATATTTAAAATTCCAATAATATAACAGTACAGGAAGCTAAAATCGAGTACAAAAACGAGACTACCTTTCACTGATTGAATGTTAATATTTAACTGATTGCATGTTAATATTCAGCCTCTAATAGTTGCTTCTAATACACAGTGGCGTGAAATGTAAGCTGTCTTTTTTTTCTACAATCCGAAAATCTACTATAAAATCTTAGAAAATGGATCAAAAGGCTCGCATACTCTTTTCGAGTAATCCCTATGAAACTTGAGATCGACAAGTTCTATTAAAACCAGTGACATTGTACGATACGCGTAGAGTTTATCCGTGTAAATTATTATGGCCGATATCATCGCAATGAACCAATGAGCACTTGTCCATAAAGCTAATTCTGTCGTTTGATTGAGATACAAGCGGTTCTACACTTAGAGGCGTCCCTCATACTTGTTAATCCTTCCACGTCGTTTGATCATCAAATAACTTATTGAAGAGAGTTAGTCTGCTGCCGACGAAGACGGCTGATTCTGAGCTAACTCCTGCCGTCACCCTCGGTCGTTTTACCCTCCTTAGTTACCTTCCTTGATTTGCATTAAGTTGGTCAATATGGCGGGCTTTAGAACTTGTGTCGAGAATTACAGCATCTATAATCAAATTCCTTGCAATTCATTGATTGACTTTGATGATGTACGAGAGAGAGAGAGAGAGAGAGAGAGAGAGAGAGAGAGAGAGAGAGAGAGAGAGAGAGAGAGAGAGAGAGAGAGAGAGAGAATTTGAAATTTATATTTCTTAAATCAATAAAAATGCCCAATTTTTAGAAATTAGAGTTAAAATTTCTTAGTTGAAGATATTTGTTGACTTTAAATTGATTTCATCTGAGCGTAGATTTGTCTCATATATTTCTTCCTTTCTGTTAAAAATATTAATGGGAAAGTTTTAATGTTAATCATATGAATTAAGTGTAATTCCTGAAATTTAGCATCCAATATATAGTTCAACATTACGTCCTATGTTTTGATTGATCACATTATATATTAGACTGCCTTGAAAATTCATAATGCACTGACTAGAAAAAAGATAAGATAAAAAAATATGTAGTTACTAATATACACTGACAATCGAATTACTGGTTAACTACATCGAATTTAAGATGAAGTAGCCTATCATTTTTCATTTTGTTTTACTTCTTAACAAACAGGCTAAATATAACAGAATTTGCAAATCAAACACATGATACAATATTTTTGTATTAATATGTGGATGCAGAAAATTCAAGTTTAAAGGGTTCGATTTTTTTAAGTAAACATTTCTGTTATATTCTGGGATAGAATACTTTTAGTTTATTGATATGATCCATTTATATTTACAAGGCACGCCTCATATCATGAAATTTCTGTTGCACTGGAACTCATTGACATATGACCAATGAAGTTTGGAAAAAAAATAATTTTTTTAGATGCCTTTGAGCCCTAAGCTATTGAATTAAGTATTTCAGATAAAGATTTCAATTTTTTTAACTATTTGGAAAATACATGAAACAACAGAACTATCTGAAATCCTGCCAGGTATGATTTTGTTCTTCAAAATATTCTTTATTGTTCATGCGAAAAGGGTTAAACATTAGCGACTGAAAGTCTATGATACATTGCTATTATTAGAGTGACTTAATACATAATTTGTCCGTCCTATTTTTTTGAATTATTTTCTTTATTTTCAAGTTAATAATTTCACCATGGCATCTTTTACTATGTAGACTTTGATGTGATATGTATTTTTTGTGCTTAGAGTTGTGTGCAGCTGACTCGTAGCTTTCAACTTTGAGGTGCTGGAGACCCGAGTTTAATCCCTCCGCTAAACCAGTTAAGTTGAAGTGGATAGTCTTGACGGAGATCACTTGTCACTTTAAAGATGATTGAAGATATCTAGGTGGGGGAGGTCTCCTGTGATTAATGGTATAACGTGACTAAATTGAAGTACTTGCCATATCTTATTAGTGATTTAACTGGAAACTATACATGCTTACAAACTATTGCACACTTGCCTAAATGTCCACACACCAAGAGAAATAAATGCATACAAAAATATGCACACACATACACACACACACACACACACATATATATATATATATATATATATATATATATATATATATATATATATATGTATGTATATATATATATATATTATATATATATATATATATATATATATATATATTTACACACACACACACACATATATATATATATATATATATATATATATATATATATATATATATATATATATATATACATATATATATATATATATATATATATATATATATATATATATATATATATATATATATAAATATGTATGTGTACATGTTTGTATGTAAATATGTACACATTATTATTATTATTATTATTATTATTATTATTATTATTATTATTATTACATGTTAAACCATAATATAGTTGAAAAAACAAGATGTTATAAGCACAAGGGCTCCAACAGGAAAAAATAGCTCAGTAAGGGAAGGAAATAAGAAAATAAACAAAATCCAAGAGAGGTAGTAAACAATCAAAATAAAATATTTTCAAGAACAGAAAAGACACTAAATTAGATGTCTCATAGATAAACTATATATAAAAAAAACACTAACGGAAGAGAAATAAGAAAGAACAGCCTGCCTGAGTGTACCATCAAGGAAGAGAACTTTAGTCCAAGACAGCGGAAAGCGATGGTACAGAGGCTATGGCACTACCCAAGACTTCGGATCTTCACCTTCTATTAACGTGCGTTTTTTCATTTCTTATGGGGTAAGCACGGTTGCCTTCTTTTAAAAAAACTTTTCTTTGGCTTTGAGGGTACACCGTAGTCCCGATCGACTGCAGTGCCTGACATCGCTTAGACCCCGGTTGCGTATGTTCATGTATTGGATCAGTCACCAGCGTCTTTCATCCCAACAGCGAAGAGTCTTGGCGTGGTTTGGTTGACATGTGTAGATGTGTAAGGTGTCTGTTATGTTTTTGCAGATGTTGGAGGGGCTTTGCTAAAGAAGAATGACTTGATTTTGAAATGTCCATTTCATAGGAGAGATGCTTACCATAGTTAGAGTCCCTTCTACGATTACAAAGAGGAAGGTAGCCACTTAAAAATTATATTGCAGAAGTTAACCCCTTGAGTAAAGAAAAATTGTTTTAGTAATCTCAGTGTTGTTAGGTGTATGAAGACAGAGGAAAATATGGGAAGAACCGGTGAGACTATCTGGTGTATGTACAGGTAGAGACAAAATGAGCTGCAATTTGGTTTTCGTAAAGGTTTTGGAGCATGTGATGCCGTTCTTACAATCTTCAATGCTGTACAGAAATCCCTTGATTGTGGTCAGGAAGTTCGTATGATTGGCCTTGATTTTAGTGTTGCCTTTGACCGTGTTAATCATGAGGCCCTTATTTTCAAACTCAAACAGTTGGGAGTGGGTGGGTCGTTTCTTAGCATTATTATAGATTTTTTAAGCAATAGATCTCAGAGAGTTGTTGTTGATGGGCACCATAGTGAGTATAGGAATGTGATATCCGGTGTTCCACAGGGTAGTGTTCTTGGCCCATTACTCTTCATACTATATACACAGGACATGTGTTTTGGCCTAGAAAACCAGCTTGTTGCATATGCAGATGATGCTACTCTCTTTGCATCAATTCCATCCCCAGAATGTAGATCTGGGGTTGGTGAATCCTTAATAGAGACTTAGCTAAAATTAGTGCATGGTGCAAATTATGGGGTATGAAGTCCGAATCCTAACAAAACTCAAAGTATGATTGTAAGTAGGTCAAGGACGGTGGCTCCTCAGCATCCGGACCTCAGTATCGATAATGTTTCTTTAAATTTGAATGACTCATTTAAAATCTTAGGTGTGATTCTCGACAGCAAATTTACTTTTGAGAAACACATTAGATCTGTCTTTTTCAATTGCTCAAAAAATTGGATTATTGAGAAAGTCTTTCAAGATTTTCGGTGATCAATCTTTTCTGAAGAAGTGCTTTAATTCTTTCATTCAACCTTGTTTTGAGTATTATTCCTGTGTCTGGTCTTCAGCTGCTGATTCTCATCTTAATTTGTTGGACAGAAACTTACGGTCTATTAAATTTCTTATTCCTGATCTAGATATTAATCTTTGGCACCGTCGTTCAATTAGTTCATTATGCATGTTGCATAAGAATTTTTCATAACTCTGACCATCCTTAAAAATCTTAGGTGTGATTCTCGACAGCAAATTTACTTTTGAGAAACACATTAGATCTGTCTTTTTCAATTGCTCAAAAATTGGATTATTGAAAAAGTCTTTCAAGATTTTCGGTGATCAATCTTTCTGAAGAAGTGCTTTAATTCTTTCATTCTACCTTGTTTTGAGTATTATTCCTGTGTCTGGTCTTCAGCTGCTGATTCTCATCTTAATTTGTTGGACAGAAACTTACGGTCTATTAAATTTCTTATTCCTGATCTAGATATTAATCTTTGGCACCGTCGTTCAATTAGTTCATTATGCACGTTGCATAAGAATTTTTCATAACTCTGACCATCCTTACATTCAGATCTCCCTGGACAATTCTATCCTGTTCATAATACTAGGCAGGCAGTTAATTGTAATAGCCAGGCCTTCTCCATCATAAGGTTCAATACTACATAGTATTCTAGAAGTTTTATTCCAGCTGTTATCAAGTTGTGGAATGATCTTCCTGATAGGGTAGTTGAATTAGTAGAACTTACAAAGTTCAAAGTTGGAGCAAATATTGTTTATGGTGACAAGGCTGACATGAGTCTTCTTATAGATTATATATGACATATATGTTTTTGGTGTTGTTAATAGTTTATATAGGACATATCTGTTTTGATGTTACTGTTTTAGATAGATTTATTGTTAATTTGTTCTCATCATTTATTTATTTCCTTATTTCCTTCTCTCACTGGCTATTTTTCCCTATTAGAGCCCTTGGGCTTATAGCATCTTGCTTTTCCAACTTGGGTTGTAGCTTGGCTAGTAATAATAATAATAATAATAATGATAATAATAATAATAATAACAATAATAATAATAATAATAATAATAATATTTATAATAATAGAGAGAGGTATCCACTGCAGTACTATATGGCCAGTTAAAGGATCCAATGACTCTCTAGCTGTAGTATCTCAACTGGTGGCTGGTGCCTTGGCCAATCTACTGCCTAGAATATATGTATTGATTGTATACAATAGATCTCTCTCTCTCTCTCTCTCTCTCTCTCTCTCTCTCTCTCTCTCTCTCTCTCTCTCTCTCTCTCTGTATATAAAGTATACACACACACACACACACACACAAACACACACACACATATATATATATATATATATATATATATATATATATATATATATATATATATACGCGCATATACTGTACATACATATGTATATACATATATATATATATATATATATATATATATATATATATATATATATATACATATTTTTTTCTCTAATATCTAATTTTTTAGATAATGCATTCATGTAGCTATACCCACGATGGTATTTTAATTGTGGAAGATAATGAAGTCTTTTTCAAATATGCAGCTGGTAACGAGAAAGTTAAGGGCAGCTAAGATCAACAATGCTATTGTTTTGCAACATTTATGTATGTTTCATAGCTACGTGTATCTAGTTAGGTAAGAACCAACTATTGTTTTCATTTTTCTGAATTTGCTTATAACTGAAGATTTGAACATGACGAAAACTTTAGAAAACATTTGAAAACAAATTTACAACTCATAAGATATTCTTTTTATTTCAGAATTTCTCAACAATCTTTAATAAGGAATAAATAAGAACATGCATGTGATCAAAAGATGAAGACTATAATCAGGGATCATTTAGAACTACGGACTTCTTACACGATAATTAGTATAAACACTCAATGTACATTTTACCAAAGGGACAAGTATTAATATTTAACAATAAATTGCATATTAAACTTTTAATTTTCCCAAATCATCTTTGTACTGCTTTTGTGATATAATTCCTGAAAAAGATAAAGTTGACTTGCTATCATCAACTAGTATATTCTTAGCACGTAGTTTTACAAGATGAGTCCTTCATATCTACCTTTCCTCTTAAGCTGTTTGAACAACAAACTTCTCATTAACAGCTGTCTACTTTGTAGTTGAATAGATGATGAAATCCTATATCTCGCTCAGTCTGTTTCAGTCTTTCTTCTTCAGTCGGGTTTCTTAACCCCTGTATCAAGTCAGTGATTAAGTTTGTCACACAGCAAACTTAAGATGTATGCTTAGAATTACAGTTTATAATTGCTTTGATATTCTGCCTCCTTTACTGACACACCAAACCTTTGCTGACGGAATAGTAGAGGAGGACTTAGAATTTTTTTTTTTTTTTTTTTTTTTTTGAAGATGGCTACTACATAAGTATAAGATTTGATTACTGATACTTAAATGCTGTTTTCGACGGAGAAAGAGAGAGGGCTTTTTAGTTGAGTTTGGTTTTGGGTATATTTTATATATGTACACAGAGAGAGAGAGAGAGAGAGAGAGAGAGAGAGAGAGAGAGAGAGAGAGAGAGAGAGAGAGAGAGAGAGAGAGGGGGGGGATATTTTTTGGATTTGGATTTCATGAATCAGATGAAAATTTCATCGTCCTGTCAACATGATTTCTTTGAGATTAATAGTGATAATAAGTTATTATATGTGAGACAGTATGATTAACTTTGCTCTACTGATAGAATGTTTCAGATTTTATTTTGTAGAAAAGTATGTGCATAGTGTAGATCTTGATGAACATTACTAATCTGCTTCTCAACAGAGTTTACCTCGATATATTTTCACTTTTAATAAAAACTTACAAAATAATATGCCAACAGAGAATAAAATCCAGCCATAAGAAATTAAATAAATAAGCAGGCCTGTAGAGCAAACAGAGGTTCACTAGTTCACCAAAAAATAAGCCTATTTTTGCCACTTAAGACTAGAGAGAGAGAGAGAGAGAGAGAGAGAGAGAGAGAGAGAGAGAGAGAGAGAGAGAGAGAGAGAGAGAGAATATTATAATCATTGATTTTATGCTTCCATATATATGTATACATATGTATGTATATATATATATAGTAGAGGAGGACTTAGAATTTTTTT
>NC_090730.1:48888977-48893977 GCF_036898095.1 Palaemon carinicauda
CTAAAAAAAATATCGTGCACGTGTAGACAAACCATCAAGGCACACTTTCCGACAAATAAACATCTAAATGAATCATTACTATTTGACAATTCCTTACTACGTAGTAACTTTGCAAAAAAAAAAAAAAAAAAAAAAAAAAAAAAAAAAAAAAAAAAAAAAAAAACGAGAAATTGGTAATCGCAGGAAAATCGAACACATAGCAATATATACGGCATATCTGGCAAAAAAAAAGGCAGGCATGGGTAGCCAGATCATCTAGACACACTTTCCAACACTAAGAAAATAAAAGTTTGTTGGCAGTATTTGCCAATTTCTTACGGAAAAGGACTTAGCCAAAAAATGCAATAAACTGAAAAAGGGGCATTCGAAGAAAAATGGGCAACATGCTAATATACGGCATCTCAGCTAAAAAAAAATATCATGCACGTGTAGCCAAACCATCAAGGAACACTTTCTGACAAATAAACATCTAAATGAATCATTACTATTTGACAATTCCTTACTACGTAGTAACTTTGCAAAAAAAAAAAAAAAATAAAAAAAACGAGAAATTGGCAATCGCAGGAAAATCGAACACACATCAATATATACGGCATATCTGGCAAAAAAAAGGCAGGCATGGGTAGCCAGATCATCTAGACACACTTTACAACACTAAAAAAAAAAGTTTGTTGACACTATTTGCCAATTTCTTACAGAAAAATGACTTAGCCAAAAAATGCAAAAAACTGAAAAAGTGGCATTCGAGGAAAAATAGGCAATACGCTAATAAACGGCATCTCAGCTAAAAAAAATATCATGCACGTGGTAGCCAAACCATCAAGGCACACTTTCCGACAAATAAACATCTAAATGAGTCAACACTATTTGACAATTCCTTACTACGTAACAACTTTGCAAAAAATTGAAAAAAAAAAACGAGAAATTGGCAATCGCAGGAAAATCGAACACATAGCAATATATACGGCATATCTGGAAAAAGCAAGGTCAGGCATGGGTAGCCAGATCATCTAGACACACTTTCAAACACTAAAAAAGCAAAAGTTTTTCGACACTATTTGCCAATTTCTTACGGATAAATGACTTAGCCAAAAAAATGCAAAAAAAACTGAAAAAAAGTGGGATTTGAGGAAAAATGAGCCTCGTGGTGATATACGTCATCTCATCTACAAAAAAATTCATGCACGTGGTAGCCAAACCATCCACCCAGACTTTCCACCACTGATGACCTATACAAGTTGCACCATTCTACGACAATTTATTACTACGTAATAACTTTGATAATTATGTAACTTACCTGATTCAGGTATATTCGGTCGAGCTCGACCCCGGGGCGTCTCAGAAAAGTAGGAAGGCGAAGAGCTACAATGAAGCGGCGTGCGTGTAGGCTAGTGACCCGCTGCAGGTCGATCACCCAGAAATTCGGTCACGGGGGTGAGTCACGCGAGAAAAACATGTTTTTTTAATACGCTCGGGGTCGCGTACGACCCATCGTACCTGTCCAGGGTATATTACATCTAGAAAACTTGGAGGCCTATTTAAGTCTTAGAAAATAAGCTAATTACAACTCAAAGAGCTATGGAAAGAATAATGATGGGATTAACAGTAAGAGAGCAAAGAGCAACATGGATACGAAAGCAAATTAAAGTAGAAGATATTTTAACAACATGTAAGAAAGAAAAGGGATATGGTAGGATATGTAATGAGAATGACAGATGAGGTAGTAGGATGGCCAGGGCACAAGCTGCCCGTTGAGATACTACCACTAGAGAATTATTGGATCCTTTGACTGGCCAGAAGGTAATCCATTGATCCCTCTCTCTGGTTAGGACTTATTTTTTCTTTGCCTACACATACACCGAATAGTCAGGCCTATTCTTTACAGATTCTCGTCTTTCTTCATACACCTGACAACAATGAGATTACCAAATACTTCTTCACCCATGGGGTTAATCAATGTACTGTAATTGTTCAGTGTACTTTCCTGTAGGTAAGGATAATAGAAACTCTTTGACTATGGTAAGCAGCTCTTCTCGGAGAAGGACACTCCAAAATTAAACCATTGTTCTCTAGTCTTGGGTATTGCCATAGCCTCTCTACCATAGTCTTTCACTATCTTGGGTTATAATTCTCTTGCTTGAGAGAACACTCGGGCGCACTATTTTATCTTATTTTTTTTTTCTCTTTCTCTTGTTTTATTGAAATGGTGTGGTGCGCAGGCTTAATAGAGGGGCCATGGATACCTGGTGGTTTATCAAGATGTTGTCTTTTCCTTATCTGATTCTTTTTCTTCTCAAAACCATCCATACTGTCTTCCCTTCAGTTGAAGTGGTTATCCTGGAGGGTATTAAGCCTTGCATGGTGTATCAGCTCTTCCATGTTGACCAGTTTTTCTGATTTTTTTTTTCTATAGTCTATGGGATTGATCAATCACTTTATTTATATTTCTGTACATATTATTTTTTATAATTCTTTTTAATGTAGTTTTTAAGTATGATGTCTTTTTTATTACTATTAACGCCTATGCTATCTGGAGGCATTGAGCGATATCTGGGACCAGTATGTCCTAGATGTCGTCTACTGTATTGCAATATCCGTGGTCTTCATGCAAATATCCAAGACCTTACAGTTGCGTCCAGACAGTGTAATATTCTTTTGTGCTCAGAAACTTTGGTTACTAATATGAAGTAATCATCTGAGCTCATTATAACTGGTTTTAAGGAGCCAATAATATTAAAAAGTGATGCCATCCCTGGGCCAGGGGAATGGCGATGTATATCAGGACTGAGAACCCAGCTTCTCATAAGTCCTGCTATGAATGTGGATGTCATGAGATTCAGCTAATAAAAGTTTGTGGCAGGTATAACAACTTTTCTGTATGTTCAATATACCGAAATCAAGACATGGATGATTCTATCTTCAATTGTCTTCTTACTATTATGGTTAAGATACAAGAAGGGGAAAGAAAGACTTCCTTTGTCTTTGTTGGTGATTTCAACGCTCACCATAAGGAGTTGTTAAGTTCTATCTTTGCCTCTGAATCACGCTGTGAGCACATCATAAGTGAAGCTACTCACAGGTCTGGTAATTGCTTGGACCTCGTTATAACAAGCAAGGTTGGTTCTCCAGTCGGGACAAGTGATCATGCCTTGATTTTATTAGTAGTGAAGACTGAGCATCATGTCCCTGATGTATCATACTCTTGTAAAATTTATAGGAAATCTCAAGCAGACTGGAATGGTATTTTTCATGATCTTATGTGCTTGAATTTGTCACAATCTTAAAGTAGTGTTGATCCTGTTGTCCCTTTGAATGAGAATCTAGCCAACATAATTGATAGGGTATCCCTTCTCGCGTGCTTAGGTACCGAGTGAAGGACAAACTGTGTTTTAAAGATGATTGTAGAGGTGCTTATTTGGAGAAGCACGAGGCCTATCATCTATGGAAAGGTAACAAATCAGAATTGACCTGGAATAACTATACACAGCTTAGAGCTTTCGCTCAGAGAGTTTATGCTTCAACTGAGAAGGAGTACAATTTAACCATAGGAGAAACCCTTTCTGGTACATTTTAGAAACATTAATGATGGTCTACCCTTAAATCTGCACTCTTTGGTGTAGATGCAACAGTTCCTCCTTTACTTAAACCAGATGAATCAGTCACTCACTGTCTAAAGGAAAAGGCAACCTTATTGGCTGATGTTTTTTTACGGTAAACAGAGCAAAGAAAAACTAGAAGTTTCTCATTCCTGTTTTCCTGAGGCTAAACTAACTAGTTTAGCTTTTCAATCTCGTGAAATTAAAGCTCTGTTGATGAACCTTGATGCTTATAGATGTGTAGACCCAAATGGTATTTTTCTTTTGTTTTTTATGAAGACTGCTGATTTCTTAGCTCCAAAGTTATCTGATATTTTGCGCAAGTTAGCAAGAAGAGGAGCTTTTAGCACTTGTTGGAGAATTGGTAATGTTACTCCTCAATGTAAATGTGTTTGTTGTAGCTCAAATCCAACTGATTACCACCCAATTTACATAAGTACCATATTACCTAAAAAATTTTAACGTCTCCTGGCAAAACGTCTCAATAAGTTTGCTGAAGGTATTAATCTATTCCCTAGTTGGCAATTTGGTTTTCGTGAAAGCCTTGGAGAATGTGAATCACTTTTTACAATCTCCAATGCTGTACAGAAATCTCTTGATTGTGTTTAGGAAGTTCGTATGACTGGCCTTGATTTTAATGTTGCCTTTGACCGTGTTATTCATGAGGCCCTTGTTTTCAAATTCAAACAGTTGAGAGTGTTAGTGTTATTATTGATTTTTTAAGTATTGGATCTTAATATTGGTGTTGATGGGCACCATAGTGAGTATAGGAATGTGATGTCTGATGTTCCAAAGAGTAGTGTTCTTGGCCTATTACTTCTCATACTATATACAGATGACATGTGGTTTGGCTAAAAAACAAGATTATTGCATATGCAGATGATGCTACTCTATGTATCAATTCCATCCCCTGAATGTAGATCTGGGGTTGCTGGATCCCTTAATAGAGGTCTAGCTAAAAATAGTGCATGGTGCAAATTATGGGGGTATGAAGCTGAATCCTAACTATACTCAAAGTGTGATTATAAGCAGGTGAAGGACAGTGGCTCCTCAAAATCCGGATCCCAGTATTGACAATGTTTCTTTAACTTTGTATGACTCTTTTAAAAGTTTAGGCGTGATTTTCGACAGCAAATTTACTTTTGAGAAACACATTATGTCTGTGTGTTCTTCAATTGCACAAACAATTGCCTTATTGAGAATGTTTTTTAAGATTTTCAGTGATCAATCTATTCTGAAGAAGTGTTTTAATTCTTTCATTCCAACTTGTTTCAAGTATTTTCTCATGTCTGGTCTTCAGCTGCTGATTCTCATCTTAATTTGTTGGACATAAACTTACGGTCTATTAAATTTCTTATTCCTGATCTAGATATTAATCTTTGGCACCGTCGTTCAGTTAGTTCA
>NC_090730.1:48901477-48913977 GCF_036898095.1 Palaemon carinicauda
AAGGAAAATATAACTGTCATAGATAGAATAAACGTTTTATGTTACAGTCTCTCTCTCTCTCTCTCTCTCTCTCTCTCTCTCTCTCTCTCTCTCTCTCTCTCTCTCTCTCTCTCTCTCTCTCTCTCTCTCTCATACGGATTGTCAATATAAATAATGCCATCTGCAATACAAATGATACAGATCTCCTGGTTCACTAACTTTACCCTGAAATATCATGCATTTACTTTGATGTTCATTATATTACGATGAGTATCTTTTAATCATTCATAGAAAAGTGCTTCCATAATATACGGTAATCTTGGATTTGGCGAAGATTCTGAGGATTCTGAGTTTTTTAAAATAAAGTTCTTGTGCAAATATATCCTTATATATTTGAAAAACTAAAATTCTTCACAGTATGTAACCTTAATGATCAGATATTCATTAGGTTTAAGGTAGGCTATTAGAAAATAGGATTTCCTTTTTTAGGCAATGTTTTAAACAAACCAGAATGAAAGTAATGGCCCACAAAGCAAATTACAAAAGGGGAAATTAAGAAGAAATTAAATTATGGCTGTAACCTTAAATAACATTACTGGAGTATTTGTTTAATGAGTAAAAAGGTGGTTTATTCTTATCTAACACAGATACGAAAACTAACTAACAGATACCATCAAATCGGACTCTGAATTAGGGAAGTAGAATTACTTATTTTTGTTTTGTTTAGCAGATGGTCCGGGGTTGATGTTTTTTAGACTTCCTGGACTGAGAGGATTTTAAAATACTGTACACCTTTCTCTATCGTCCTGATCAAAATCTCTATTAGTGATTTGTACCGTTAGTGCATCTTCCCTGGTATTATTGTTATTATTATTACTATTATTATTATTATTATTATTATTATTATTATTATTATTATTTTCATTATTATTATTATTATTATTATTATTATTATTATTATTATTAGCCAAGCTACAACAATAGTTAGAAAACCCATATGCTATAAGCCTAAGGGCTCCAAAAAGTAAAATAGCCTATTGAAGAAAGGAAATAAGGAGATAAATAAACGATACGAGAAATAATGAACAATTAAATAAGATATTAACTAAAAACAGTAACAACATCAAAACATATATATCAAAATAAACTATTAATAGGCTTATATCAGCCTGTTCAACATAAATACAATTGCTGAAGATACTACAAAAAGGTCTTATAAGAGACTCTTAGGCCCAGAGTTGCACCTGCCTCTTAGCCTTCACCCAAACCCCGTTCCCGGCACGTTCAACTTCTTTTAACGATTACTTCAGCGTGTAGTTTTCACCCTAAAGTGCGTTATGTCAGTAAAAATTTACGTGAATTTGGCAAAACCCACATATTTAATATAAAAAAATTATGATAACAATATATATATATATATATATATATATATATATATATATATATATATATATATATATATATATATATATATATATATATTATATATATATATATATATATATATATATATATATATATATATGTATATATATATATATATATATATATATGTATATATATATATATGTATATATATATATATATATATATATATATATATATATATATATATATATATATATATATACATATATATAACGGTATACCCTGAAATATTCAATCTTAATCAAACTTTACGGAACATATTCTTTTCCCCTTTCATGCCCCGTAGAATTTTCTTAGTACATCATATTTGAATAACTTCTTGTTTATAAAAGCTTCAGTCTGTTTGTGTCTGTGGACCCAAGTAGCGCACTCGTAGACTTAATTTCAAGATAAGTCATATTTTTCTATTTAAAGTTTCCTTGCATCCTTAGGCATTAATTAAGTGGTTTTCAATGGTAAAATGTAAATAAATTAGATTAAGTAATGTTTTTATTTTTTATTTTTTTTAATCAAATAATGATGAATATTCAGATAGATCATTGAAAAGGGTGACTTATCAGATATGCACATTATGTCTTATTCAAGGTTAATATTACTGTCAAGCTGTAATGTTCTTTTAGCGTGCACCGAGATTTTTTTATTTGTAGTCACTATATACGATGCTTGTCTTCATACCATCGTATTCAACAATATATTTAGAAGTATTCCTCGTTATTTTGCGAGGTCGTTTGTTTGTTTAGTTGTGTTTAATTATGGCACCAAGTATGATGGAGGTATAGTCCATGTGCCTGACCTCTAAAAAATGAAGGATCGGTACCGAAGCTGTGAACAGAACAAGCTATTATTTCTTATTAGCCTGATATCTAAGGTGTTACAAAAGAGCTGATGGATCACTTTGCTAGATAGTATTTTGCCGGCCGTATTTGAAAATGGGTGATGCAGAATTTGCTATATAATTATTTTCCGAAAATTGCTCATAACTATTTCCTTTTCAATCTTATTAAATTGGAATTGAGTCGAAAAGGTTTCTCTTTAAATTCTGAATCTTTTCATATATAATTTTATTGGATTCCACATGTCTGAATTAGATACAGTATCAAAACAGTAAAAATAAATAAAAAACACACCTAATTTGTACTTTTTTAATATATATTATTTTTTTCTGTTTTCTTTTAATTTGACTGAAGTTTCCATTTTTTTCATTGAAGGACTATTTTTAGTCGTAATTACAGTCCTTTCCCTTTTTACAGGTTGAACTGCTAATGCCATTTTGAACGATTTCCCTGTCCCTGTCAAACGCCCAAAAATCCTCCCTAGCGTCACGCATCATTTGTCTGCAAGTGACGCAAATGTCATCCCTTCTTCAACCAAAAGATATAGGTCCTGGGAAACACTCTGCGATGCAGCCAGTATTATATTGTTCAATTCCATTTTCAAATTGAAGAAGGATATTTCCAATAATTTTCCCGAAGTATTTTATCATCGTGACTGTCGATCAAGTTTCACTCACAAATAGGAAACTGGAAATATATTCTCAGAACAATCATATTATTCACGCCAGAGAGTTACAGAAATAACTCGGGTATATGAACGAAAATGAATCTTCTGTTAATCCAGCAACAAGTGTCTAAAAGATACGATAACATGAAAATCTTTAATTCAAGCAGTATACCTTCGTGCAGATGTGACACTCAGAAATATTGCTACCCAGAAATGTGATAACAAGCTTCTTGCAAGAAGTTTACTAGATATTGTAGAAATGTGCCCTATTACCATGTAACATGTGACAGAAATTACACTAAAATAAAAGCTAGCTCATCTAATGACTCTCTGTTTCAAGAAGATGACTAAAAATTTAAAGAAGCCTCAGCACTACAACATTTTTAGATGTTCATTAGAATTAATTTGTTTTCAAACCGTCGGATCATGTTCTTAATAGACCTTACTTCAATGATTGTATCTGCGATGAAAGACAAAGGAACTGAAGACATTCGACCATTTACAAAGACGCATATTCGCAGAAACATTAAAAAAAGAAAAACAAATCTCAGTAGGTAGTAACAAAGTTTATGTTAGACCATAAAACCTTTCTGCGGATGCTATTTTTTGTGAATATTTAAGTGTAAAAGAGAAACTTGACATACTTAAAAAGTAAAGAATTTGAGCAGTTGATTGTTCAGGGAGCTTTAGTCTTGAAAGATGAGATTATACAAAGTATAAGGGAGCAAACTTTGCCACCTCATCCACAAGAGCTGGCTGAAACTTACGTAGAATTTCTTGATTATCTTGTCCAGTTCTTGAGTGTGCTCGTAGGTAGACAACAGTCATTTAGGTCAGAGAAAAAACTCACCGGCTGTCATTCTCAGTTGATCAGGGTATAAGCAGTGCAGTTACAGATGCAGAAGTTCTTACTCATGAGAACCGTGGCAATGTCAAACTCATTAAGATGTTGAATTGTCTTGGACATGGATGTTCATACACTAAAATACTTGGGATTGTCACTGCCCTACGCATGAAGAAGATGCAAAATGCAGATGAAAACCAATTAGCATTTCCATCATCGACACATTCCCACATTCTAAATATACTAGCATTTGATAATATTGATCGGCAGAAAGAACCACTTAGTGGTGCAGGCACATCCCATCGTGTTACAGGAATTACTGCCCAACCTCAAACACAAACATATTCACCAGAGAGAAAGTCTACTGTCCATAGAGAGGAAAAAGGAGAACATTAAATGTGCATGAACAACCCCTTCCAGTATACATCTCTACCAAAAGGGCTGGTCCTCTACCATTAATTGTAACAAGCCTACCACTTGGAAATGAAATATATAGAGCAAAGCATAAAAAAAACTATATGTTGTTTGTACTACGTCCCCATGATGCAACAAATCAAATAGTAAGATCATGGACAGGCTTCAGTATCAAAACCAGAGACGACGTAATAGTTAAGCCAGATAACACTGGGTACTTACCTAATATCAATGCGCCAGTGACAGAATTGTTAACTGTGTAAGAAATTATCTTCTAGTCTGTTTGTATTCAAGAGACTTTCTATAGACAAGATTGCTGTAGTAACAGATCAGGCTCTCTATACAAAAACAACTGAGGTTGTCTAGCAGCAACAACACAGATTTGAAAGTATCTTGTTGATGATGGGAAACTTTCATATAATATGCAACATGACATCAATAAACAGGGAAATTATTTCGAGATGCATGACTAAGAGATCGAGTTGTGAAATCTGGTTTGATAGCACGGTTGGTCAATTTAGAGAATTCTATTGGGTTATCAATGCAACAGAGGTGTTAGACTCTACAAATTGATATATGAGGCTCTCATGCGACTTGCATGGGAAGTTTTACTAAATGGCTTGAAATCAGTTGCACTTATGAATTATCTCATTTGATCAAACTTTACGGATCGGGATGCTGAGGCACGACAACAATTGTGCTGCCTCCTTGAAATCTTGTCTGGCTAATCATTATTGTCAAAAAATTCTGAATTTGTAGAAAAGTTACTTGGACAGTCAGAGGAATAAAAGAGGGGACCTCGCTTCATTTTGGATGATGCATTTTGATGTGGTAGAATAACTACTTGGACTCATAAGAGCAGATTAAGAAGATAATAATTGTAGTGTGTATGTAGAATGTATAGAGGAAATGATTCCATGGTGTTATACGTTAGATAAAACTAACTGTGCTTGCTACCGTCCAGTCTATTTAGCAGAAATGTCTCAACTCGAAGAAAAATGTCCTCAGCTTCATTCACATTTCCTCGAAGCTGGATTTTCTGTGCAAACTGGGTAATCAAGTCCATTTGGCAAAATTGCAGTAAACCAGTCATTGAAAGAAACGATAAACAAGGACACACAGACACCAGAAACAACCAATTGATTCAGGTTACAGAAAAGTGCACTTAGATAGTTTCAGGGAAGAAGCAATGAAGCAGCTTAGAGCCTTGGTCTCATCGTGCAGTTAAGCTGTGCTTGGTCATGCATAACTTCAGACATCCAGAACCAAAAGAGATGAAAGAGATGTGAAGGCCATTGAATATATGTTAGAAAACAACTGAATAAAAACTTTTTCACTTCATCCTTCTGATATTGTGAGTATATCAACAGGTGTAGCAGCGACACCAGTAATAAGCAAAGATCTTATAAGTGCTTTTGAAAGGGGGAAAGAGCCATTCAAGATATTTATTGGAAATTTAAGGCTGTTTGTGGTTTCCTTTTGACTTTTATCAAAACTGGTAAATTAGCAAGGTACTTTTAAAGGAAGACAATCTACTCTATGGGCATTTGCTCTTAATTGCACAAAAAAGAAATTATATATGAGAGATGTTCTTAAGTATCCTTTAAGACCAAAGCAACGGGCTCTTGTGAATGCAGATGATATCCTGAAAGAAAGAAAAACAGTGAAATCAATAATAGGAAAGCACCTCCAGAAAGATATGGTAAATATTGAATTACTACCTGTATCAAGTGCGATAACAGTTGATGGCATGACAATTTTACAAATGGCTTATGGAGAGAACTTAACATTTGAAGAACTTTCTGATATAATCGTGAAGAAAGTATTAAGCCATGGTCCAGGAAGTGATCCCACTGATGTGGTGTTAGAGATATACAAGCAGCAATGAATTATGACTACGGAACGGAAGAAACGAGGCTTACGGGATGGCATAAGGTTCAACGAGATAAAGCCAGAGCTTCTTATCAAGAACTAGACAAAAATACTAGCTAGCAGAGAAAATAAATCTAAATTGACTGTATTCCTTGTGGAAAGCTGGAAACAAGAGCACATAAATGAAAAAACTAGGTCAAGAAACATTAATGGTAACTGTGCGAGAACGTTGTTTCAGATCATCAGAAGATGGTGTCACAGAGGTTGTTGAGGTACAATCAACGCACAAGGATGCAGTTACTAGGAGGATAATCTATGCAAAACACGCACCCACAAATGATCAGAAAGTTGTAATAATGTATGAAGACAAAAATGTTCATGTCATTCTTCTCTCCAACAAGGATATTTCTCAAAAGAGGTAAAACCTTTCAATGAGATTGATACAGACTTGGGGTTCTTCAATAAGAAAAAAAATATTTTCGCTGCTTTGATTTGTTGTCCACACCCATACCGGGTGTGACACAATCAGTTCATTTTCTAGACAAGGCAAAGACAAATTTCTAAATCTATTTGACAAGTAGAGTGAATACCTGGAACTATTTGCATCATTTGGTAAAAAGTGGCAAGCCACAGAAAATGATTCTAAAATCATTCAGGTATTTGTACCAGCCATGTGTCACACAATTGTACATAATTCCTTTTGCATATATTATGCTTGTATCTTCGCTCTTCCCTCGCACTAAACGAACATGAAAATTCATGTCTGCTGTTTCCTCTGTAACATTGTCTGTCTTTTTAACTTGTTATGTCCTGTTGCCTTGAGGTTTTGTATATAAAGGAGAGTGTTCTATAACAATATAACTTAGTTGATTGCACCCTGCCTTTGAGTTCACAACTCTCACTCGGCACCGTCACATTGGTGACCCCGGAAGTCGACTCGCTCCCACTGCCTTCCACCCCCACCTCCCTCGCCCCTCCATCGTTGGTACCATGAAGGACTCTACTACAGCAGTTGGCGCTGCGGCCGCACCATTGAAACTTTCACCGTTCGCCAGTGGAGAGGCGTTTGCTTGGTTTCAGCGCGCAGAAGTCCAGTTTCGTATCAGGGGCGTGACTCGCTCAACCACCAAAGCGGATTATGTTCTCGCGGTGATACCCAAGGACACCTTCCCAGAAATATCCGACTGGCTTTGTGAACAAGGAGACACCCCAATAGTGTATGACGCCCTCAAAACATACCTTCTGCAGCAGTACTCGCCGTCGCCAGCCGCCCGTATAGCAAAGCTTTTTCAGCTCTCGCAACAACCGTTGGGGGACCAAAGGGCTTCGCTTGCGCTCAGGGAAATGACCAGTATCGCTTGCCTTCAACCTGCCGCAGACGGCTCTCCTCGTGAGGTGAACCTACTTCGTGCCCTTTGGATACGTCGTTTACCCGAAGCTGTACGCGCTGCCATACCCGATGTCGATAGTTTACCCATAAAGGACTTGATGACCAAAGCCGACGCCCTTATGACAGCCACTTCAAGACCTCCATCAACGCCTCCACCCCTGACGACAAGGATGCCTATTCAACGTTAACCGAAGCTGACATGAATGCCGTAGGACATACACGCCTACCCCGTGACGTGCCGAAGCGGCGACAAAGCCGCCCACCACCCACCAATCGCTCGCGCCCCAACGAACGACTTCTACAGCCACTTACTACCTCCCATCCGCCCCAGTTTTGCTACTACCACTTCAGATTCGGGGCAACCGCGAAGAAATGTGCCAAGGATTGTCAGTGGCCAAAAAAACGTGTAAGTAGGCCATCGCTTGTGGCGGTGGCCTCCCGTGTTTCTAATCTTTTCTTTTTACAGGATGCAGGAACGGGCGTGTGATTTTTGGTAGACACGGGTGCTTGTCGTTCTCTTTTGCCAAGGAAACTCTTAAAGGCACGACGTAGTCTGTCTACATCTGCCGACGTCCGCTTGGTAGCTGCCAACGGATCTGCGATACCCACCTACGGTTACGAGAACCTCACATTATCATTCGGAAACGGTAAATTCAATTGGAAGTTTCTCGTTGCTGACGTCACAATGCCAATCCTCGGTGCGGATTTCCTCTCTCATTTCCGCCTTCTTGTCGATATCGCCCACCGACGATTGGTCAACGTAGACTCGTACTTGTCGACACCTCTTCAACCCGCCCCCTCTAACCTCGCTCTCCACATCAGCGCACCCACGGATACCTACGCCCACCTCCTCACGTTGTACCCGGAAGTTTTTCGTCCAGAACTTCGCCAAACGCCCACGGTTCCTGCCAAGCACGGTATTTATCACCATATCAAGACGACGGGACCCCCAGTCTTCACAAAATTCAGATGTCTGGCACCGGAACGATTGGCAGCCGCCAAACAGACGTTTGCCGAAATGGAGGAAATGGGCCTTTGCCAAAAGGCCTCCAGCCCATGGTCTTCACCCTTACACATCGTTCTGAAGAAAGACGGCTCCCTCCGTCCGTGCGGGGATTACAGGCGCCTGAACATGCAAACAGAACCGGATAACTACCCCCTCCCAAACATTGCCGACGTGACCTCCTACCTGCAAAAAGCGAAGGTTTTCTCTACGCTCGACCTCCTGAAGGGGTATTATCAGGTGCCTATGAACCCAGAAGACATCCCCAAGACCGCCATCACCACTCCGTTTGGTACATACACCTTCAATTACTCCTGTTTTGGCCTTCATAATGCTGGGGCAACGTTTCAACGTCTCATGGATGGCATCTTAGGGGACCTCCCTTTCTGTGTATGTTATGTGGACGACATACTTGTGTTCTCCTCCTCAAAAGAGGAACACCTCCGTCACCTGCGCATCGTGCTCGACCGCCTGCAACAAAACGGCCTTGTAGTCCGGTACGACAAGTGTACCTTTGGCGCCAACGAAGTGTCGTTTTTAGGGCACCGTATCACTCTTGAAGGAGTCCATCCCCTCCCTGGGAAGGTAGCAGCCGTTCAGAACTTCCCCGCGCCCTCGACCGTCAAAGCATGCAGGAATTCTTGGGCATGATCAACTATTATCACCGTTTTCTGCCAGCCATTTCCGCCACTCTTGCTCCCCTCTACACCTCCCTCAAGGGCACGCCAAAGGACCTGAAGTGGGGTCCCCTTCAAGAAGCAGCCTTCTGCCATGCAAAGAAGGCCCTATCAACTGCTGCGGCTCTCACTTTTCCTATCCCACACGCCCCTCTCCTTCTCTCCACTGATGCCAGCGACGTCGCTATTGGTGCAGTACTCGAGCAGGTGGTCAAAGGCTCGCCCCGCCCATTGGCCTTCTTCAGCAGAAAACTGTCCAAGGCAGAATCGGGTTATTCTACCTTCGATCGAGAATTGCTGGCGGTGCACTTGGCTGTCCGTCACTTTCGCCATTTCTTAGAAGGTACGTCCTTCGTCATTCGCACAGACCATATGCCTCTGGTGCACGCCTTCACTCGACAGTCTGACGTCTGGTCCGCCCGTCAACGCCGACATCTCTCCGCCGTGGCTGAATACAATTGCACCCTCCAATACGTCCCTGGGAAAATGAATCCCGTTGCCGATGCCCTGTCAAGAAACATGTTGGCTGTCGTTCAACTGGGATTGGATTACAACGCCCTGGCTGAAGCCCAACTACAGGATCCAGAGTATCAAGCTTGTAGGACATCCTGCACCTCCCTCCGTTGGGAAGACTTTCCCCTTGAAGACTCCAACACCACCCTCCTCTGTGACGTCAGTACTGGTAGACCGCGACCTTGGATTCCTGCTCCCATGCGCCGACAGGTGTTTGATTTCATTCACGGCCTTTCACATCCCTCGTGCCGTTCTACTGCACAGCTGCTGAAGGCGAAGTTCATTTGGCACGGCATTTCTAAGGACGCTAAGGATTGGGTCCCCGCCTGTACTTCTTGCCAAACTTCCAAAGTACATCGACACACGGATTCAGGAGTGGGCACCTTTCATCAACCTCAGCGTCGTTTCGCACACATTCACGTCGACGTTGTAGGCCCCCTACCCACATCACAAGGACATCGTTACCTGTTTACCGTCATCGACCGCTCCACTCGTTGGCCTGAAGGCATTCCCATGGAAACTGCAACGTCTGCCTCATGTACATCTACCTTACTCTCTTGATGGATTTCAAGATTCGGTATCCCTGAGCATAATACTTCTGATAGGGGAACTACTTTCACCTCTCAATTGTGGACGTCATTAGCGAATCTCCTGGGCATCACCCTACATCAGACAACGGCCTACAACCCCGCTGCCAATGGAATGGTTGAACGTTTTCATCGCACCCTCAAAGCAGCTTTGATGTCCCGCTGCAAGGATTGCAACTGGTTTACTCAGCTTCCCTGGGTCATCCTGGGACTAAGGACCACTCCTAAAGACGCCCTCGACGTCTCGGCAGCCGAAATGGTGTATGGCGACCCGTTGGTCGTCCCTGCCGAATTTTTTCCTTCTACAACCTCCTCCGACGATCTCCAGCGCATACATCACGTCGTGGGAAAATTTACTCCGTGCCGCCATACTTACAAGCCCCCAGCGAAGCATCACATACCAACAGACTTGCACTCTGCAACGCACGTCTTCCTGCGCAACGACACTAGCAAGCCACCACTAACGCCCTCTTATACGGGACCTTTCCTTGTGATCAGACGCAGTTCGAAAGCATTCCTACTAAACATTCGGGGCAAATTAGACTGGGTCTCCATTGATTGTCTAAAACCTGCTTATCTTCTGCCAGATGACCCGCCTACAGTTCGCCTCTCCAGATCAGGGCGCCCTATTTAACATGTACAGTATGTCATTTTTAGGGGGGGAGCCATGTACCAACCGTGTGTCACACAATTGTACATAATTCCTTTTGCATATATTATGCTTGTATCTTCGCTTTTCCCTCGCACTAAACGAACATGAAAATTCATGTCTGCTGTTTCCTCTGTAACATTGTCTGTCTTGTTAACTTGTTATGTCCTGTTGGCTTGAGGTTTTGTATATAAAGGAGAGTATTCTATAACAATATAACTCAGTTGATTGCATCCTGCCTTTGAGTTCACAACCTTCACTCGGCACCGTCACATATTCATTTGCAACATGTACTGTGCTAACACAATTATGAAGCTCGGGAATGAACTCAGGTATGAGCTGTTTCATGCTAAAAGTAGCAATGTATCATCTGGGAAGCTCTCTCCATGCAGCGATTCACTGCGGCAACATACAATTCGTGCAAATTAACAACCTGCCATATGGCGAATGAGTCTAGAGCATTCATCTCAAATTCTATGCCCAACTGATGGTCATGGCTGGCTTGGCATAGATGGACAAATGCTTGAGCTCTGTTTGTTTACAGGGGTACTGGCCCCAGATGCTGTTTTTGAATTAATGTCTTGCTAATGCTCAAAATACTAAGGTGAAAACTGCATGTGTGAGTAATGGATTATTTTGCACCTCAGGATTTAAGTTACAAGACTGTGCAAATTTAGATGATAATTGGCCAAATGACACGTACCACAGTGATGGAGAACATAATGAGGATTATGGAAACTAAGCATAATGATAGGAAACTGTCTTGAGAGAAGATTTTTGGTGGTTGAAAGTGCTGATTCAGGTTGTGCATAGTTTTACTTTATACGAAGGTTCCGAAAATTTATTGGTGTCTGTGAAAACACATGATACTGTTTACTATTTTATGTGAGAATTTCCTCACTATTTTCATGTATTGAATACTCTAGTTTCTACCTAATTCTTAGCATTAAAGTATCTGTAAAATACAGATTAGATCCAAATGTTCAGCTCAAGTCATGTTAGAAAGTCATTTTGTTATTTTTCGTATTGTAGAAAGTTATTTTGTTTTCTTTAGATGTGCATGCTTTGTTGTATTTTGATACTAAGCTAGGACTGAAAATTAAACTCAGTCTTGTTTTTACAATGTAATTTTATATGGATTTCTTGTGCTAAATACTACTTTTTTTCAACTAAAGACATATATGTAATGAATCGAATTTTTTAGTGAAAGTTTTCAAAATGCATATGCAAAAATAGTAAGTCCTCATTTCTTATCAGTTATTATATTGAAGTAGTAACTGATAAAACTTTACATTATTGACATTGAAAGTTATAGAATTAAAAAATTAACATTGAAATCTCATTTTCAGTGGTGAAAATAAATATGGGATGATAATATGGGTTTTTTAATCTTTAGGTTATGTTTCTTTGAAAGCTCCTGCCATTTTTAAGATGGTTGTGAAGTGGCATTTAACAAAGTGTTTCAAAAGTCCTTCAACTGTTTTTGGGAGCTTCACAAACCATACTACTCAGAAATCATGAATCATATACTAACATTTTGCCTGGCACATGGATTAGTATGAGGAATGCACCAGTTACATCTCTCACAATTTATCGTACTTATGGATCTGATATTGTCTCTAAAGTCACTAAGCCAATAGTAGC
>NC_090730.1:48926477-48933977 GCF_036898095.1 Palaemon carinicauda
AGGACTGGCGTTCAACAATTGCAAGACATATCCAGGAAGAACTACATTCAACAAGAAACTAGAACGAGACTTCGCTAACAAAACATCAAGAGAGAGAGAGAGAGAGAGAGGACGTGTCGACTTCATATATAAGCTAAGTACAGACGTTTTTGTATTCATTTCAGTTTGGGCAGTGAAGTGTAGTTATCACAAGTCGTTAGTCAATTATTACTGGGGTGAGTTAATTCCTAAACTTTGTTATAAGAAACTCCGAATTCTCATTTAGAATTTTTCTTTCTTTGTGCTAATTCCTTTTTCTTTCAGAAACTCTTGGGGGAAATGTTTTGGGATTAGTAACATTGTTGGGGGAATTTTATTATACATATGCGTTTACGCAGTGGGCGTCTGTACTCATATAGATATTTTGATAGGATTGTAAGGGGTCAAAGAGATAGAAAAAAAAAATACAGCAGTCATGGCTCCTCCTGTCAGCCCTACCCCTGGACCTAGTGGTGTAGGCCAGGCTAATCCTCCTGCAATTGTGACGCTTGTAAATGCCAGGTCAGCAATCCTTCCTTTTCAAGGTCGTGTCAACGGGTTCTTGCCACAAAATGTGGAGTCATGGATTTCATCTGTTGATGCCCATTTAAATGCCAAACAAATCGTAGATCCTTTTGTACAATTACAAGAAGCTAAAAGTTTTATAGATTTTTCTAAAGGGGATGCGAGTGCGTATTTAAGAGGTGTTTCATTTCAGGAAGCAGTTACTTGGGATGATTTCAAAGTTAGGTTACGCGCGATTTATGGGGGTGAGGAAGCCTTGGATGTAGTGTTAACGTTACGAAATACACTTAATCAAGCCACTATGAATCGGCTTAATGTTGTTGAGAGAGCAGCTCTCATAGCTGATAGGCTTAACGAATATCAGGACATTTTAGGTAATTCCACTTGGGTTACTAACGATAACATCTCCGTGAAAGATTTTTTACGATTAATGTATTTAACTTGCATGACACTTATGTTGCCTGAAGCTTTAGTGCGGTGCTTTGATAAGAAGTTAATGCCTGCAAGTACAGAATTGGATGTCTATAAACAGATAAAGAAACACATGTCCAAGTGTCCAGATCTCGATCCCGTGTTAACTCAAGTTTTTGCTAAGAATGAAACAAAACCACAAACAGTGAACGTAATTAACAATCCAGTAGCGGGAGTGACGTGTTACAACTGCAAACGTCAAGGTCACATAAGCGCAGACTGTAGAACGAAATTTTGCTCAGTTCACAACACACCATCACATTCTTATAGTCAATGTTACGCGCATAAGACACAACAATATCCTAGAAATACACAGTCAATTCCACAGTCAGTTCCATATGGAAATAAAAAGAAAAATCCTCATTTTAACAATAAGAAGAAACAACAAAATGTCAATGCAGTTCAGAGTCCGAAACAAACAAACACTTCTTCAAATATCGCTGAGCCTGGGCCGTCAAACCAGACCTCGCAAAGTCAGTCTAATTTTCAGAATGTGCAGAGCAAAGCAAATACCACATAGTTAACTCTAGAGGGGAAGAGAGTGATGTTGGGTCAAGGTCATTTATGTCAACATCAATAGTATTGAATAATCAATTTAATGTTTTATCTGATAATTGTGAGACAATAGATTTTCCTATGAAACACACGGCCGAATTAAGTAAAACAGTGCATGCTCCCGTAGATTTGCAACGAATTCATACAATAATAAGCCAAAATGAGTTACGGCCAACCTTATATGCTGTAAATTTAGAACACAAATCCTTTACGTTATTTTTTGACTCTGGTAGTCCACGTAATATTATGGATTTGAAGACGCATCATTTGTTGTTTTCGAACTTTCCGATTGAAAAATCAGGAATTAGACTTTCAGGTATAGGAAATAATGAATTAAACGTCATAGGCATAACTCATATTCAGTTCAGAGTCGGTAATCGCACGTTTGCCGATACATTTGTTGTTGTAAAAAACATTAATATGTATCCAGCTGTAATTATAGGATACCCATCTATGGGAAATCAAAACATTATCTTAGCTCCTGCCAAGCACGGCGTGTATATCAAAGGGAAATTCTATAAGTCTTCTGATACCTTAAAGTCAGTTATGGATAAAAAGGAGACGACAAATGTAACCGTAACGTACGTTGAAGAACCAATAACTTGTCTCACTAATAAAGAAATAATATACGCGACCCAGCAGAATTCTCGTTCACCCGTAATATCATCTTGCACGCAATATATCGAACCAAACATACCTTCGAATTTAATAGTGCAAATAAAGAAAACACTACCGGGATCTGAAATATTAATCCTTTCCGATACTTTGAAAACTAACGGATTGTCTGTCACACAAGCTATTTATACAGTAGGCTCACATCAGCAATGTAATATCGAAGTCTGTAATCATTTAAATAACACTTTAGTAATTCACAAAAATCAACATATCTTGGATGTAGAAGTTTATAAACATCGTATTCTTACCGTTGCTGAAATCAATCACTCTCAATCAGTTGCGGATGAATCCCTTTTGCGATCTATTAAAAATAAAATCAGTATGGACATTCAAGACGAAGAAATTCAGCAGAAAATTTTTGAACTTTTAACTAAATATACAGATGTCTTTTCCACTACGGATGGATCCTTAGGAAAAGCAGATGTGATCGAGCATCAAATAAGGTTAAAAGACAAGCAGAAAATTATATATGTACCCTCGTACAGACTCCCTATGAAATTCCAGAATGAAATAAATGATGAAGTAGGTAAAATGTTAGAGGAAGGAGTCATTAGAAAATCAAATAGCCCTTATAATTTTCCTTTAATAGTTGTACCGAAAAAAGATCGAACATGGCGTATCTGCGTCGACTTTCGTCGTCTAAACGAGGAAACGATCCCTGATCGATTCCCAGTGCCATGTACTGACGATATTTTGTCTTTGTTAGGTCAGAATAAATATTTTACCAGTTTGGACTTACTTAAAGGCTTTCACCAGATATCATTAGAAGAAGATAGTATCCCATACACAGCCTTCAGCACAGCCAGGGGACATTATGAATTTTTGCGGATGCCTTTTGGTTTACGTTGTGCTCCTATAACATTTACAAGAATGATTAACATAGTGTTTGGAGACTTGTTAGGGGATATATTGCATGCCTATATGGATGATCTTGTAATCTTTTCCAACACCTTAGAAGAACATCTACGTAAGTTAGAACTAGTACTACAGAGATTAAGACAACATAACTTAAGGGTAAAGATTAGTAAGTGTGAGTTTTTCAAAACAGAATTAATATATTTGGGTTTCATGGTGTCAAGCCAAGGTCTTAAAGTAGTCCATGATAAGGTGTCGGCTATACGTAATTTTCCCATACCTACTAATGTCAAGGGAATACAGCAATTTCTGGGTTGTAGTGGATATTACAGGCGTTTTATACGCAACTATTCAATAATAGCCGCTCCTTTAACTGATCTTACGAAGAAGGGCGTAGATTTCATATGGTCTGAGCAACATCAACAGGCGTTTAATACTTTGAAAGATGAAATGTGTAGTTCTCCTATCTTAAAATTTCCTGACTTCGGTAAGGAATTCTTCATTGCAACAGACGCCTCAGACTTAGGAGTAGGAGGGGTATTGCTTCAGCAATATGATAAACAGTTTTTCCCGATAGCTTTCTATTCTCGAAAATTGAGAACTTCCGAAAGTAAGTATGCAGTAATAGACAAGGAAGGACTAGCTATTGTTAATTCGCTAGTGCATTTTAAGTTCATAATTTACGGTTATCCCGTTAAGGTTCTTACTGACCATAAACCACTAACAGAGTTCTTTAAAGGCTTCAATCACAGCCCTAAACGAACTCGGTGGCATTTGATCATTCAAGATTTTGGCGCAAGAATCGGGTATTTACCTGGGAAAGCAAATATCATTGCGGATGCATTATCACGCAACCCCGTGTCATCTTGTACGGAGCCTTTAGCTGAATTAATAGATATATCAACATCCATGCCTATTGTAAAAACAGTATCTGAACAAGAAGATTTAGGCTGGAGTGCTGAATTGTTACAGACTGAGCAAAGAAAAGATCAGAAAATAGAAACAATTATAAATGCTTTGAAAGGCAATCATAAAGAAAAAGAATATATAAAGTATAAGCAGCAGAATTATATAATCAAAGATAATATTCTGTGTAGGACTGTGACAAGGAAAACACGCAATACACCACATGTAACTAACGACCAGGTAGTAGTACCAATCTCACTTATTTCCACTGTCCTGAATTGGTTGCATTCAAATCCATTACATGGACACCCTGGGTTCTCATTAATGTCACAGAAAGCCAAATCATTGTTTTATTGGCATAAATGCTTACAGATATAAAAAGACACATAGCTAATTGTCGCACATGTCAGGAAAACAAAGGGCATACGAAAACACCTGTCAGCCTAGGAGCTTATCCTGTTCCCAATCAACCCTTTGAAAGAATACATTTAGATTTGTTAACAGGATTTTACGAGTCAGACAGAGGAAATAAGCACCTCTTAGTAATTATAGATGCTTTAACACGATATACAGAACTAATAGCGCTTAAAACTAAAACTGCGATTGAATGCGCTAGGAAGTTTTACGAGTGTTACATTTGTAAACATGGAATTCCACACATGATAATCTCAGACTCGGGTGGTGAATTTAATAATCACTTTCTTACCTCATTGTGTGAATTCCTCAACATAAAGAAGATTAATACCATGATATATCACCCAGAGTCGAATGGGCTAGTGGAAAGAGCAAATAGGAAGATATTAAATATATTGAGGGTAACACTAGGGGGATCAGACCCCAACTGGGATATTGCAATACCGGCGGCACTGAGTACTCTGAATCATTCATATCATATATCAATTAAAATGTCACCGCATGAAGCATTGTATGGTACCCCAGTTAGAACACCTTTCCATGTATTAACGCCTACAACTAATCTATCAAATCCTTTAAAAGAATGTATAAATGCAAGTATAAGTCGATATGATATCCTTCGAAAGAATTTAGAAGAATCACAAATCATAATGAAAAGGAATCATGATAAAATAGCGAAACCAACTAAAACATATACCGTGGGTGATAACATCTATGTTCAAATCAATGTCAGAAAAGGGCTCAACTATAAACTAACACCTAAGTTTGAAGGCCCATTTAACATTTTGGAAACATTAACGACCAATAGGTTTAGAATTCAAAACGTAGCCCAACCCACGGATGAGAGAATAGTACCATTGTCTCACATAAGAAATTAAAAAGAAAAGAGAGGAAAAGAAGTGAGGGAAAATTTTATTTTATGTGATTAAAAGTTTTCTTTTTAATACAGGAGTAATTATATATATTTTTTCTCGTTACAGGTTTCCAAGATGAATTTTTTGTTGTTGGGAGTGATATTGTTCGCTCAGACATTTTTTTCGTATGGGATGAGTTCTAAGACTAAAAATATATATTTCAAATATGGCAATATAGTTGAAAGACAAGAAGACATTTTTATTACATCAACCAACGTAATTGTCGAAGTGCATATGCAAGCAATTTTTCTTCAAGAGAATGATGTCACTAGCTTAAGAACCGCCATTTCAAGGTTTTCTGCATCATTGGATGAGTTGCATAGAAAACATTTTCATTTGACTACTAAGAGTTTGCTTGGATCAACATTAAAAGTTGCAGAGATGCTATCTGATGACTTGAAAAATAAGACTGGCGAGACAGGATCTTTGGCTTATGACCTTTTGATGTGGACTGTAGGACACGAACATAAAGAAAGACGGAATCCGTTCATTTATGCTGCATTAAGCATCTTTGGGTCTGTTGCAAGTTTAGGTTTAGGAATTTCCAATCGTCTTAAAATTAGTAATCAAAATAAGAAAATTGAGTTCTTGACTCATAAAGATGAATTGATTATGTCAGAACTAAGGGATCAGTTAGCTTCAATCAATAAAATTATGGATTTGTTAAATGAACATTCAGATAATATCGTTCAAATTATGAAAGTACAGGATTTGTTGGCAACATTAACGTATTATGATTCAAAGATGGATCACATACATAACAGAATTGCACATTTCATTGAGAAATCCAAGGATTATGTAGAAGCTATCACGTTAGCAACTAAAGGTGTATTGTCGCCCCATTTGTTGCCTATATGTTACTTAAAATTAGTTCTGGAGAACGGAAGGGATAAACTAGGCTATGTTCCTTTGTTAGACGAACATAGGTTAGAATTTTATTACAGCCTAATTACAGTAAACGTAGATAATAACCAGATTAGGATTACAATTCCCTTTGATTCTTCTGATGCCTGGCAATCTTACAGGATATCACCATTTCCGACTTTCATGACGAATCACTCAAATCCAGTAATATCCAGTTTGACAGGACATGTATTGATTTCCCCAGACAAGGAAACATATACAGTCATTAAAGACTTAAATCAATTAACTCACTGTTCAGACGCAATGGATAGAAAAATATGTACAGCTGACTCATTTGAATTCCGTAAAAACTTAATGGATTCATGCGAGTTAGGTATAGTGCTAGACGGTGCTCTCTCCCATACAAGTGAAAATTGTCTGGATAGGCTTTATCCCTTTGACAATAAAGAATTCAATTGCAGACTAAATAATGGCTCGTGGATACGATACGACAAGGACGGCTTCAATGTATCATGCCCTGACGGATCCACATCCTTCACCCACATCTTCGTCGCAGCAGATGGTTGTATCGGGACTTCCCCGAATTCCATGGTGACTGGCCTACGGACAATCATCAGAGAACGAGCCTACTTCGCGAACTTCACGTGGACCTCTACAATGCCAGCACTTCCTCTCCCATACAACGGCCGTGTGGCAAAGCGGTTGATGAAACTTACCGAAAAGGACCACCTGTCACCGACTTATAAAGAAATTCTTCACCCCATACTGCTGGCTAGTTTGTGTTTCACGGTGGTGATATTTATCGCCGTGAACATCCTTGTTTGGCGTAGGTTACGGCACAGCAAGCAGCTACAAAGGAATGAGTTGCATAGCCCTGACAATACCCCCTATTTAATCCAGTTCAAAGCTGTTTGAGTGGCCACCTCATTCGCTAAGGGAGTAATTTGTCGGGAGGATGTTTGTATGAAAAGCTGATTAGTACGCTAGTAATATGTAATTAAAGAAATTCTCTACATTTGCATTGTAAAAAATACATTTAAAACAACATTTAAAAAATAAATAAAATAAAAAAGGATATAAATCATTTTTTTCTCTCGGCATCTAATAAAAATATATAAGCCAGAATGTTGAAAAAGAAAAGAGAAAAAAAAAAAAAAAAAAAAAAAATATAATAAAATATATAACAGAATCTATGGGCATCTAATAAAATATATCAGCCCTATATATAAATATATATATAAATATATATATATATATATATATATATATATATATATATATATATATATATATATATATATAT
>NC_090730.1:48941477-48968977 GCF_036898095.1 Palaemon carinicauda
TACCATCAAATCGGACTCTGAATTAGGGAAGTAGAATTACTTATTTTTGTTTTGTTTAGCAGATGGTCCGGGGTTGATGTTTTTTAGACTTCCTGGACTGAGAGGATTTTAAAATACTGTACACCTTTCTCTATCGTCCTGATCAAAATCTCTATTAGTGATTTGTCCGTTAGTACATCTTCCCTGGTATTATTATTATTATTATTATTATTATTATTATTATTATTATTATTAGCCAAGCTACAACAATAGTTAGAAAACCAATATGCTATAAGCCTAAGGGCTCTAATAAGTAAAATAGCCTATTGAAGAAAGGAAATAAGGAGATAAATAAACGATATGAGAAATAATGAACAATCAAATAAGATATTAAATAAAAACAGTAACAACATTAAAACATATATTTCAAAATAAACTATTAATAGGCTTATGTCAGCCTTTTCAACATAAAAAAAAAACTGCTGAAGATACTACAAAAAGGTCATATAAGAGACCCTTAGGCCCAGAGTTGCACCTGCATGTTAGCCTTCACCCAAACCCCGTTCCCGGCACGTTCAACTTCTTTTAACGATTACTTCAGCGTGTAGTTTTCACCCTAAAGTGCGCTACTATGTCAGTAAAAATTGACTTGAATTTGGCAAAACCCACATATTTATTATAAAAAAAATTATGATAACTATATATATATATATATATATATATATATATATATATATATATATATATATATATATATATATATATATATATATATATATATATATATATATATAGTGGTGTACCCTGAAATATTCAATCTCAATCAAACTTTACGGAACATATTCTTTTCCCCTTTCATGCCCCGTAGAATTTTCTTAGTACATCATATTTGAATAACTTCTTGTTTATACAAGCTTCAGTCCGTTTGTGTCTGTGGACCCAAGTAGCGCACTCGTAGACTTAATTTCAAGATAAGTCATATTTTTCTATTCAAAGTTTCCTTGCATTCTTAGGCATTAATTAAGTGGTTTTCAATGGGAAAATGTAAATAAATTAGATTAAGTAATGTTTTTTTTTTTTTTTTTTTTTTTTTCTTTCAATCAAATAATGTTGAATATTCAGATAGGAGGGTGACTTATCAGATATACACATTATGTCTTATTTAAGGTTAATATTACTGTCAGGCTGTAATGTTCTTTTAGCGTACACCGAGATTTTTTTTATTTGTAGTCACTAAATACGGTGATTGTCTTCATACCATCGTATTCAACAATACATTTTGAAGTATTCTTCGTTATTTGGCGAGGTCGTTTGTTTGTTTAGTTATGTTTAATTATGGCACCAAGTATGATGGAGGTATAGTCCATGTGCCTGACCTCTAAAAAATGAAGGATCGGTACCGAAGCTGTGAACAGAACAAGCTATGATTTCTTATTAGCCTGATATCTAAGGTGTTACAAAAGAGCTGATGGATCACTTTGCTAAATAGTATTTTGCCGGCCGTATTTGAAAATTGGTGATGCAGAATTTGCTATATAATTATTTTCCGAAAATTTCTCATAACTATTTCCTTTTCAATCTTATCAAATTGGAATTGAGTCGAAAAGGTTTCTCTTTAAATTCTGAATCTTTTCATATATAATTTTATTGGATTCTACATGTCTGAATTAGATACAGTATCAAAACAGTAAAAATAAATAAAAAAAACACCTAATTTGTACTTTTTAATATATATTATTTTTGTCTGTTTTCTTTAAATTTGACTAAAGTTTCCATTTTTGTCATTGAAGGACTATTTTTAGTCGTAATTACAGTCCTTTCCCTTTTTTACAGATTGAACTGCTAATGCCATTATGAATGATTCCCCTGTCCCTGTCAAACGCCCAAAAATCCTCCCTAGCGTCACGCATCATTTGTCTGCAAGTGACGCAAATGTCATCCCTTCTTCAACCAAAAGATATAGGTCCTGGGAAACAATCTGCGATGCAGCCAGTATTGTATTGTTCAATTCCATTTTCAAATTGAAGAAGGATATTTCCAATAATTTTCCAGAAGTATTTTATCATCGTGACTGTCGATCAAGTTTCACTCACAAATAGGAAACTGGAAATACATTCTTAGAACAATCATATTATTTACGCCAGAGAGTTACAGAAATAACTCGGGTATATGAACGAAAATTAATCTTCTGTTAATCCAGCAACAAGTGTCTAAAAGATACGATAACATGAAAATCTTTAATTCAAGCAGTATACCTTCGTGCAGATATGACACTCAGAAATATTGCTACCCAGAAATGTGATAACAAGCTTCTTGCAAGAAGTTTACTAGATATTGTAGAAATGTGCCCTATTACCATGTATCATGTGACAGAAATTACACTAAAATAAAAGCTAGCTCATCTAATGACTCTATGTTTCAGTAAGATGACTAAAAATTTAAGGAAGCCTTAGCACTACAAAATTTTTAGATGTTCATAAGAATTAATTTGTTTTCAAACCCTCGGATCATGTTCTTAATAGACCTTACTTCAGTGATTGTATCTGCGATGAAAGACAAAGGAACTGAAGACATTCGACCATTTACAAAGAAGCACATTCGCAGAAACATTAAAAAAAAAAAAAAAATCAGTAGGTATTAACAAAGTTTATGTTAGACCATAAAACCTTTCTATGGATACTATTTTTTGTGAATATTTAAGTGTAAAAGAGAAACTTGACATACTCAAAAAGTAAAGAATTTGAGCCGTTCATTGTTCAGGGAGCTTTAGTCTTGAAAGATAAGATTATACAAAGTATAAGGGAGCAAACTTTGCCACCTCATCCACAAGAGCTGGCTGAAACTTACGTAGAATTTCTTGATTATCTTGTCCAGTTCTTGAGTGTGCTCGTAGGTAGACAACAGTCATTTAGGTCAGAGAAAAAACTCACCGGCTGTCATTCTCAGTCGATCAGGGTATAAGCAGTGCAGTTACAGATGCAGAAGTTCTTACTCATGAGAACCGTGGCAATGTCAAACTCATTAAGATATTGAATTGTCTTGGACATGGATGTTCATACACTAAAATACTTGAGATTGTCACTGCCCTACGCATGAAGAAGATGCAAAATGCAGATGAAAACCAATTAGTATTTCCATCATCGACCCATCCCGACATTCTAAATATACTTGTATTTGATAATATTGATCGGCAAAAAGAACCACTTAGTGGTGCAGGCACATCCCATCGTATTACAGGAATTACTGTCCAACCTCAAACACAAACATATTCACCAGAGAGAAAGTCTGCTGTCCATAGAAAGGAAAAAAAAAAGAACATTAAATGTGCACCAACAACCCCTTTCAGTATACATCTCTACCAAAAGGGCTGGTCCTCTACCATTAATTGTAACAAGCCTACCACTTGAAATGAAATAGATAGAGAAAGTCGGAAAAAAAAATATATGTTGTTTGTACTACGTCTCTATGATGCAACAAACCAAATAGTAAGATAGGCTTCAGTATCAAAACCAGAGACGACGTAATAGTTAAGCCAGATAACACTGGGTACTTACCTACTATCAATGCGCCAGTGCCAGAATTGTTAACTGTGTAAGACATTTTCTTCTAGTCTTTATTCAAGAGACTTTTTATAGACAAGATTGCTGTAGTAACAGATCAGGCCTCTCTATACAAAAGCAACTGAGGTTGTCTAGCAGCAACAACAGAGATTTGAAAGTATCTTGTTGATGATGGGAAAGTTTCATATAATATGCAACATGACATCAATAAACACAGAAATTATTTCGAGATGCATAACTAAGAGATCGAGCTATGGAATCTGGTTTGATAGCTGGTAGGTCAATTTAGAGAATTCTATAGGGTTATCAATGTAACAGAGGTGTTAGACTCTACAAATTGATATATGAGGCTCTCATGCGACTTGCATGGTAAGTTTTACTAAATGGCTTGAAATCAGTTGCACTTATGAATTATCTCATTTGATCAAACTTTACGGATTGGGATGCTGAGGCACGACAACAATTGTGCTGCCTCCTTGAAATCTTGTCTGGCTAATCATTATTGTCAAAAAATTCTGACTTTGTAGAAAAGTTACTTGGACAATCAGATGAATAAAAGAGGGGACCTCGCTTCATTTTGGATAATGTATTTTGATATGGTAGAATAACTACTTGGACTCATAAGAGCAGATTAAAAAGATAATAATTGTAGTGTGTATGTAGAATGTATAGAGGAAATGATTCCATGGTGTTATACGTTAGATAAAACTAACTGTGCTTGCTACCTTCCAGTCTATTTAGCAGAAATGTCTCAACTCAAGAAAAAATGTCCTCAGCTTCATTCACATTTCCTCAAAGCTGGATTTTCAGTGCAAACTGGGTAATCAAGTCTATTTGGCAAAATTGCAGTAAACCAGTCATTGAAAGAAACGATAAACAAGGACACACAGACACCAGGAACAACCAATTGATTCATGTTACAGAAAAGTGCACTTAGATTATTTCAGGGAAGAAGCAATGAAGCAGCTTAGATCCTTGGTCTCATCGTGCAATTAAGCTGTGCTTGGTCATGCATAACTTCAGACATCCAGAACCAAAAGAGATGAAAGAGATGTGAAGGCCATTGAGGATATGTTGGAAAACAACAGAATAAAAACTTTTTCACTTCATCCTTCTGATATTGTGAGTATATCAACAGGGTGTAGCAGCAACACCAGTAATAAGCAAAGATCTTATAAGTGCTTTTGAAAGGGGGGAAAGAGCCTTTCAAGATATTTATTGGGAATTTAGGGCTGTTTGTGGTTTCCTTTTGACTTTTATCAAAACTGGTAAATTAGCAAGGTACTTTTAAAGGAAGACAATCTACTCTATGGGCATTTGCTCTTGATTGCACAAAAAAGGAAATTATATATGAGAGATGTTCTTAAGTATCCTTTAAGACCAAAGCAACGGGCTCTTGTGAATGCAGATGGTATCCTGAAAGAAAGAAAAACAGTGAAATCAATAATAGGAAAGCACCTCCAGAAAGATATGGTAAATGTTGAATTACTACCCGTATCAAGTGCGATAACAGTTGATGGCATGACAATTTTACAAATGGTTTATGGAGAGAACTTAACATTTGAAGAACTTTCTGATATAATCCTGAAGAAAGTATTAAGCGATGGTCAAGGAAGTGATCCCACTGATGTGGTGTTAGAGATATACAAGCAGCAATGAATTAAGACTACGGAACGGAAGACACGAGGCTTACGGGATGGCATAAGGTTCAGTGAGATAAAGCCAGAGCTTCTTATCAAGAACAAGACAAAAATACTAGCTAGCAGAGAAAACAAATATAAATTCACTGTATTCCTTGTGGAAAGCTGGAAACAAGAGCACATAAATGAAAAAAACTAGGTCAAGAAACATTAATGGTAACTGTGCGAGAACGTTGTTTCAGATCATCAGAAGAAGGTGTCACAGAGGTTGTTGAGGTACAATCAACACACAAGGATGCAGTTACTAGGAGGATAATCCATGCAAGACACGCACCCACAAATTATCAGAAAGTTGTAATAATGTATGAAGACAAAATGTTCATGTCATTCTTCTCTCCAACAAGGATATTTCTCAGAAGAGGTAAACCATTTCAATGAGATTGATACAGACTTGGGGTTCTTCAATAAGAAAATAAATATTTACGCGGCTTTGATTTGTTGTCCACACCCATACCGGGTGTGACACAGTCAGTTCATTTTCTAGAAAAGGCAAAGACAAATTTCTAAATCTATTTGACAAGTACAGTGAATACCTGGAACTATTTACATCATGTGGTAAAAAGTGACAAGCCACAGAAAAGGATTCTAAAATCATTCCGGTATTCATTTGCAGTATGTACTGTGCTAACACAATTATGAAGCTCGTGAATAAACTCAGGTATGAGCTGTTTCATGCTAAAAGTAGCAATGTATCATCTGGGAAGCTCTATCCATGCAGCCATTCACTGCGGCAACATACAATTCGTGCAAATTAACAACCTGCCATATGGCGAACCAGTCTAGAGAATTCATCTCAAATTCTATGCCCAACTGATGGTCATGGCTAGCTTGGCAAAGATGGACAAATGCTTGAGCTCTGTTTGTTTACAGGGGTACCGGCCCCAGATGCTGTTTTTGAATTAATGTCTTGCTAATGCTAAAAATACTAAGGTGAAAACTGCATGTGTGAGTAATGGATTATTTTGCACCTCAGGATTTAAGTTACAAGACTGTGCAAATTTAGATGATAATTGACCAAATGACACGTACCACAGTGATGGAGAACATAATGAAGATTATGGAAACTAAGCATAATGATAGAAAACTGTCTTGAGAGAAGATATTTGGTAGTTGAAAGTGCTGATTCAGGTTGTAAATAGTTTTACTTTATACGAAGGTTCCGAACATTTATTGGTGTCTGAAAACACATGATAGTGTTTACTATTTTATGTGAAAATTTCCTCACTATTTTCATGTATTGAATACTCTAGTTTCTACCTAATTCTTAGCATTAAAGTATCTGTAAAATACAGATTAGATCCAAATGTTCAGCTCAAGTCATGTTAGAAAGTCATTTTGTTATTTTTCGTATTGTAGAAAGTTATTTTGTTTTCTTTGGATGTGCATGCTTTGTTGTATTTTGATACTAAGCTAGGACTGAAAATTAAACTCAGTCTTGTTTTTACAATGTAATTTCATATGTGGAATTCTTGTACCAAATACTACTTTTTTTCAACTAAAGACATATATGTAATGAATTGAATCTTTTAGTAAAATTTTTCAAAATGCATATGCAAAAAAAGTAAGTCCTCATTCCTTATCAGTTATTATATTGCAGTAGTAACTGATAAAACTTTACATTATTGACATTGAAAGTTATAGAACATTGAAATCTCATTTCCAGTGGTGTAAATAAATATGGGATGATAATATGGGTTTTTTAATCTTTAGGTTATGTTTCTTTGAAAGCTCCTGCCATTTTTTAAGATGGTTGTGAAGTGGCATTTAACAAACTGTTTCAAAAGTCCTTCAACTGTTTTTGGAAGCTTCACAAACCATACTACCCAGAAATCATGAATCATGTACCGATATTTTGCCTGGCACATGCATTAGTATGAGGAGTTACATCTCTCACAATTTATCGTAGTTATGGATCTAATATTGTCTCTAAAGTCACTAAGCCAACAGAAGTGATGATTGATGGCTGTGTTTTGCTAAGTAGTAAGGATTGGCTAAAACTTGGAACAATAGATACATTATGTGGCAAGTATGTGTGGTCTGTTATGAGAAAGAAAAGTCATGGCTTACCTGTTTATGCTATGGTAGATTGCTATACAGTTAGGAAAACCAAAGATCAAACTCAGAAGCGATGTCGACTAAATCTTCCCCAGATATGATCTTGAATCTCACTTCTCCCATCCTTTTGACAAAACTAAATATCTTTCTGATAGAGTAAAAAAGGTGGAACTGATCATCTTTATATCATAGAGTCTATAAGTTGCAGGTATTGATGTAGAGCATGCTGATGAAGAATGATATGCAGATGTTATAAATATTGTATCGAGAATCAGAAATGAAACACTTTCTAGTAAGGCCACCACTAACGTAGTATCTGATAGTACAGATATACTGGCCCTTCTTCGCCATGCAACATGTGAAGTTAAATGGAAACAAGGCAACATACACTGTCTGTAAATGTGGCTGGAGAGGTTTTAGAACTTGCCTTCCATTCGTACATGCTACATCTGGGCAGGACACCACCTCAGCCCTTTTTTATGGGAAGGGTGAAACACATGGAATTCTTAAGGTCATCTAAAAACTAAGGACTGATGTGCTTGTTTTTGCAGGTGATATTGCCAACACTAAAGATATTAAATTCCTATATTCAGAATTGGAATATGTATCACTGCTTTACCTCGGAGGGTACTTATCAGGCACTGAAACCACTAAATGGAATTAGATTACTTTACATTATATCTTCCAAAAATATATGTTCTAATAGAAATGGCACCAACAACTGAATTGTCATCAATAATTCAGTTTCATTGTCCAAGAGTTCCTTTCGAAGTATTTACTTGGCACAATTTGAAAATACTTCTGGAATATGAAGACATCTATACAAGGTAGGAGTGAATGGATCGACTCAATAATGGCCGATATGCCAACAACTCCTCCACAACTGCCAATGAACATTAAAATTTAGCTGTAAAGTAAACATGTGCGTTTCATGTAGCTGGTCTGGAAATCTTCTACATAGTACTGTTCACTGTATATGTCGAGAGAAGTGTAATAACTACGCAAATACTAAAACCCATGTGAATAACAAAGAGAAGGATCTTTATTGTGTGCAGCAGCCCTTCTGATTTCTTACAGAAACCTGTTCTCTGTTATTATTTTGTACGAATAATGTTTCTCTACTATATTAGGATTGGTCATATTACATATGGTAATGATAAGCATCTTGGATTGAGGAAACACATTGGGAATTGATATAAAGGAAAATGTATATACTCGTTTTTATATTTTATTCCAAATGCATAAATTTTCATTAAGCATTCTGATTATGTTCTCTGTTATTATTTTTGTATAAATAAGGGTTGTTATCAGTATTGATATTGCGAAAATTACAGGTGCTGTTGGTCAATAGCTAGTGATAAAGAAACATTGACTCAAAATGATAACAAAGTTTTTCTAATCTCTTTCAAATATAAGAATTTTTCTTTGATTCAAACAGTTTGTCACCTTTTGTATGGTATTATGTAAAACCTATGTTATAAGCTATATTATTTGAAAGAAAAATGAAGCATCAACTTGAAGTAATTGATATATCAGTCGATGGAAAAATCTTTATTTTTTATTTAGGGCGGTGGCCATTTTCCTTATTGCCAAAACGTGTGGTTGCATAATTAGGATTTTTTTTTCTGGACATACTTGTCATCCATGAGAATATATTGAACCCATAAAATGCTTGTCATACAATACAAAATATTTGGTGTTTTTATACAATGCTAAATGACATTTCTTATCCTATTGTGGGTCATATCTCCCAAATTTCCTAACCCAGTAAATCAACTGCAAAATGGGTTACTTTGACTCCCTTCATCAATTAAAAAAAAATATTCAAAAGATAGAGTATTCGGAATTTTACTCTGAGAGCAGTCATCCGTTACCCTCTTGTAAAGGTTGAACATTAAATAACTCACGAATGACAACTTTGCTCGTTAGCCACAAAAGCTGTTGAATATGTGTCTTACCAACGACCCTCTTATGCAATCTGTTGTCCTTTGGTTACCTTACCTGAATCTACAGCAGCACTTAGTTTAGTATTCTGTTTCCTCAATTGATTTACTTCATCGATGCAGACGGCTTGAGAGAAAGCGGGGGTTGGATAAAGAGATTATTTAGTTTCAGATTGTATGCTAATAAGATTACTATTCTAGAGGTTTCTGCGTTGAGTATTCAAGTTTGCATATTCCTTGAGGGACTCTGCCTCTGAAACAACAAGAGAGAGAGAGAGAGAGAGAGAGAGAGAGAGAGAGAGAGAGAGAAGCAATGGCAGTTGATTGAAGATATTTTCTGCAATTCTTCATCCATCCTTCAAAATATTTGCTTACATAAAGCTTCAAAAGTAAAATAAAATATATAAAAAAAGATATATATAATTAAGTCAGGATTCCTGGAAAAATGTTCATAGCCTAACTTGATGAAGAGTGTGTACATAGCACTGCATAAATCACGAACCTCACTACTCCTCTGCATTTTTTTTTTGTCTGAATTCTGCATTGGTTTAGAAAAAAGATATCGCAACAGCAAACAAAAATGATTTTCATTCCGGGAAACAAATAAAAATTCATTTTAGTGTCCATGCATGTTCCTAGTTCTTAAATTTAAAATAGCGTCAGAAAAGTAGGATTCTCTTAAACCTAAGATAATAGTATACACTAATAAAACGAACACACACATACACACAAACACACACACACACACAATATATATATATATATAATATACTGTATATATATATTGTATATATATACTGTATATCTATATATATATATATATATATACGTGTATATTATATATATTTATATATATGCAAATATATATATATATGTATATATATATATATATATACATACATACATACACACATATATATATATATATATATGTATTTTATATATATATATATATATGTATATATATATATATATATATACGTGTATTTATATATGTATATATATATATATATATACGTGTATATATATATATATATATATATATTCAGCAGTTACTAGTCTCCTTTAGAACAAAGACCTTAAACATGCTCTTCATTTGCGTCTGCTTGAGGTGTTCCTATGCCAATATATACCAGCAAATTTTCATAGTTCGTCAATGTATCGCCTTTGCTTTTCTTTCTTCTCCTGTTTCTTTTGCAATTTCTTGGGACCCATTCTGTTATTCTTAATGTCCAACTATTATCTGTTGTTCTTATTATATGCCTTACAAGTGTCATTTTTTTTTCTTACTTGTTTTTTTTTATATCGTCTACTTTAGTTTACTTAAGTATGAATGTTGCTCTTTTTCTGATCGTAGTGTTATTCCCATTATTATTCTTTCCCTATCTCTTTGAGTTGTAACTTTTTTATATTTTAAGGCTTCAGTAAGACACCAAGTTTCCTATGCACAAGTTAATATAAGATATATATATATATATATATATGCATATATATATATATATATATATATATTATATATATTTGCTCATGGAAAATAGATTGACTAAAAAAATATGGTGGCTTATTCCAGAAACACCGCCTAAAGGTCGAAAAAAAAAAAAACAGTCGCAGCGTAAGTATAATTCTTGAGGATCTTTAAACGTCAGCCAAAATCATAAGTCATCGGTGAGATGTGAATTTAAGAACCATGAAACATATTCATAGGTTCTTTTTGTTTGATGAAGGTGGATTTTGCCACATACCAAATTCCACTCGAAGAAATTTTTAATACTATTCATATGATTGAAAACGGCAGAATTTTTGTAGCCATAACTCACTGATTAGGTAGAATTTTTCGTTTCAAAATCGATGCAACTGTAAATCCGATGTATGATTTATTAACAACGAGACATGGGATTTCAAATGTCTCGATATCTTTGCTCCTAGGTTTAATTACATATTAGCTACTGTTTAGCATATAGTATTAAAATAGCCAATAAAAAAAATAAAACTGTAAGTGTTGTAAATATATCTCTGTTAGGTACAGGTTGTGGGTTTTAGTTTTATTTCATTTCTAACTCTTGATTCAACATAAAAAGGATCAGATTTGTAGAAAGATTCCTTAATACTTTATTAGATATTATAGGCAAATTAGTTGTTTACTAATTAAGTCAAATTAGAATTTTTTCCCCTATTCCAACTTCGAATAAACCTTTTGATTCTCAAAAGGTTGAATGATGACAACTTCAGTGGTTTTTATTAAGCTCATTATATTTTTTTTTCATTGCTAACGTTTACTTCATTACATATACCTAAAAGTACGTAACAATTTTGTCATCATGTCCGTGGTTCATCATTATTAATACCAAATGATGTATCGTCTTCAAACATCAACCTTTTATTTGATTTTGTTACCACTCGCGTTAATACATATTATCCCATAATATAATAGGCACTTACACAAACTAAGATCTTATATCTGTTTTACTTCTACCCCAAACTAGCCATTCCTTATGAAAATAATCTAACAAAATATTCATAGCATTTTAATTGCTTTGATAAAGAGCGTCAATTGCAGTTTGGCTTAACCTGCACTATTTCATTGTCTGAACCTATAACGATAATTCTATCATTCATTTTATTTTCACAAAAAAAATTCATCTCCTCCTTGCATGCAACACACAAGTGTTCTATAATGACCTCTCCTCAAGTTTAACACATTCCTCTCGTAACCCTTATGAGCAATGACATTCAGAGATTCCAACCTTTTGGCATAATTCCTCTATTACTAATATTTCCTTTTTCACTCGAGTTTATTCAAATTTTCAATTTCAATTCTTTCCTATAACTATCGACTTACAGGGTGACACAAAAAAAAAAAAAAAAAAAAACGGTCATCACCAAAAAACGAATAACTTCCAAAATATTATTTAGATCGACACAAAACTTTAGCTACATTAGGTCAAGCCTATGTAGCAGACATCTCCAAAGTTTCAAGTCTGTACAACAAAATCTCTTTCTTTCACTAGCTCTCCAAAATGTGCTCAAAATGAGCTCCCCGGCGCTGCAGGCACATTTGAATCCGGCAGGCAAAGTTCTCGATGACCCTCCCGCATTCCTCCCTTGGGATCACTCTTATTGTTACTGTCATTGCTGCCTTCAGGTCAGGGATAGTCTGGGGATTGTTTCCATATACCCTGTCCTTGAGGTATCCCCAGAGATAAAAATCTGTGGGGTTCAGGTCTGGTGAATGCGGCGATCACTCTGGGTCACACCTGCGGCTGATTAGCCGGTCAGGAAAACGCTGCTGTAGCCATGCCAATGATTCGTTTGAAGTTTGGGGGCTGGCACCATCCTGCTGGAACGACTGGAAGACCCTGATGACTCCTCTCCGTCGACCAAGTGCTGTCCAAAACTTGCCAAGCACCTGGACATATCGCTCGGTGTTGATTGTCCCAGACCGCTCGTTGCCGTCCTCGAACCACATTGGTCCAATGATGCCATGTTTGGAGATGGCGACACAGGCAGTGCACTTCACCGAATGTAATGGCCTTTGCAGACAGTGCTCAGGGGGTGTGCTACCCCAGAAGATATTGTTCTTACAGTTCATATAACCTGACAACAGAAAATGTGCCTCGTCCGAAAACCAGACATTGTCAAGGGAGTGTGGCACAGCGCCAATCTTGTCGCAAAATCACTGGCACATGATCACTCACTTCCTCATGTTGTCAGGTGTAAGCTTGTGCTTAATGTGAATCCTGTAAGGATACAGGTGGAGATCTGCGTTCAGAATTCTCCGCACGGACTCCCAACTGACTCCAAGCTCCTGACTTCGCCGTCGCTCAGGCTTGCTTGGACTGCAGACAACAGTCTCTGACTGCAGCAATGTTGTGTGGTGTCTTTGATGATTTCGGTCGTTCAGAGTGTGATTGTCTGTAAGTGTCTTTATAATTGAGGTTATGCACCGTCCTATGGGCACTGAACTTGTTGACCCATCTGTAGATCATTGAGTGGACAGGAAATTCTTGACATCTGAACCTTTCTTTGAATTGCAATTTACATACGTTGATAGATTTTAACCGAAAATATGCCTCAACTATAAATATCTTTTACTCAGGAGTCCATGGCATCTCGAAGGTCGAATTTGGTAGACTCTTAGAACATTGATCTTTCTCGATAAATCTGAAAAAGATAAGGAATTGATTACTTATTTCAAATAGAAATAAATTTCTACCTCATACTTGGGATCGAACGCTAGCCCCTTCTATTGATAGGCCAGGTCATTAGGGGTAATTTGAATGAATTACTACCAATTGTGTCACGTGGTGGGCCGGGGAAATCAGGTAAAACTCGCTGGTAAGAGACTGATGTCTCGCCAGGTAAATCCTCGGACAGCTAGGTAGCGTCAAGTTCCGATTTCCTTTTATGGCCTCTCGTGGCATGGTTGGTTTCGACCTGGCCTTTCATTAGAAGTGGCTAGCGTTCGATCCCAAGTATGACGTAGAAATTTATTTCTATTTGAACACGATGTTGTGTTGATATTTATCCATATTGACTCATTAGGGGTAATTTGAATGAATTACTACCAATTGTGTCACGTGGTGGGCCGGGGAAATCGGGTAAAACTCGCTGGTAAGAGACTGATGTCTCGCCAGGTAAATCCTTGGACAGCTAGGTAGCGTCAGGTTCCAATTTCCTTTTATGGCCTCTCGTGGCATGGTTGGTTTCGACCTGGCCTTTCATTAGAAGGGGCTAGCGTTTGATCCCAAGTATGAGGCAGAAATTTATTTCTATTTGAACACGATGTTGTGTTGATATTTATCCATATTGACTCATTAGGGGTAATTTGAATGAATTACTACCAATTGTGTCACGTGGTGGGCCGGGGAAGTCGGGTAAAACTCGCTGGTAAGAGACTGGTGTCTCGCCAGGTAAATCCTCTGACAGCTAGGTAGCGTCAGGTTCCGATTTCCTTTTATGGCCTCTCGTGGCATGGTTGGTTTCGACCTGGCCTTTCATTAGAAGGGGCTGGCGTTCGATCCCAAGTATGAGGTAGAAATTTATTTCTATTTGAACACGATGTTGTGTTGATATTTATCCATATATATGTATATATATATATATATATATATATATATATATATATATATATATATATATATATATATATATATATATATATATATATATATCTCACATGCTCGCATATTGTAAAATTATTTCTTATTTTTTTGTATATTGATGATATTGCTCTCCCCTTTCAGTGATAACCTGTCTATTCATGTTCCTTCCTGCACTGTTTTGTACGAATTTGTGTGCTGTTCTTGAGTGGAACGGTTTGTATAAATATTCAAGGGCTGAACAAATACAGGTCAGTTGCATTTATGAGATATTCTCATTTACAACCTAACTGCTTGCTGGCACATTGGTGACCACCAGAGTGTTTAACTACCTCTCATGTCTTACTCTTTGATGATGCTGCCCTCAGACACTGACTCTGCTATTAATGCCACACCCCTGAAACTACTGTCCTTTGCTAGCAAAGAAATGTTTACCTGGTTCTAACAAGCTGAATTTCAGTTTGGCTGGGCGAACAAGGGTACACCCCATAATGTACGAAAACCTCAACTCATACCTCATGAAGCGGTCCTCGCCATAACCGTCCTACTGCATAGGGTAACTTTTCTCACTTCTTCAAAATTGTTCGGGAACCAAAAGGCTTCGCTTACCCTCAGTGAACGGATCGGTATTTTTCACCTGCAACCGGCCGCTGACGGTTCTTCTCGTAAAGTGAATCTAATTCATGCACTTTGGGTACGGCGCCTACCCAAACCTATATATGCTGCCATCCCCGATGTAGAAATTTTACCCATGAAGGAGCTGATTACCAAAGTCGATGCCCTTATGGACAGCCACTTCTTGGCCTTGCTGACTTCCATCAACGCCTCCACTCCTGACGAAGTGGACAACAATTCAACATCTACAAAAGTTGACGTAAATGTGGTAGGACATGGACACCAACCCCGTGACATGCTGGATAAAGCCACCCACCACCCACATATAACACCCGTCGCTTACGCCCCAACAACTGACCTCTCCAGCCATTTACCTACGCCTATCGGTAGCAGTTATGTCACTATCACTTCAAATACCGGGTAGCTGCAGAGAAATGTAAGACCAGTTGTCAGTGGCCAAAAACCGTGTAAGTAGGCCACTGCTAGCAGTGGTGGCTTCCCCTGTTACTAATCTTTTTTTTTAAATGACGCAGGTATAGGTGTGCGATTCTTGCTAGACATGGGTGCTTGCTGTTCTCTTCTGCCAAGAAAACTCTCCAAGATACGACAGTCTATCTAAATCTGCCGACATCTGCGTGATAGCTGCCAAGAGATTTGTGATACCCACCCATGGTTAAGAAAACGTTATATTATCGTTTGGAAGCACCAAATATATTTGGAGTTTTCTTGTTGCTGACATCACATTGACAATCCTCTGTGCGTACTTTCTCTAACATTTCCCCTCCTGGTTGACGTAGCTCAACGACGGTTAGTCAACGTAGATTCTTACTCCTCAGAGTTCTTCCAAACTGCCCTATTCAGCCTCACTCTCTATATCAGCACACATACAGATGTTTATGCCCACCTCCTCACATCATACCAGGAAGTATTTCGTCCCGAACTTTGACAAACGCCCAGGGTTGGCGCATAACACTGTATTTATCACCATATGAAAAAGACAGGGGCCACAGTGTTCGCCAGATTCATATGTCCGGCACCTAAATGAAAGAAATGGGCCTTTGCCAAAAGGCCTCTACCCCATGGTCGTCACCCTTACACATTGTCCTGAAGAAAGATGGCTCTCTATGTCAATATGGGGATTACAGGGGCCTGAACATACAGACAGAACTAGATCAGTACCCCCTCCCAAACATCGCCAACGTGACCTCAAACTTGCCCAAAGATGAGGTTTTGTCCACATTTGACATTGTGAAGAGGTATTATCAGGTGCTCATGAACCCAGGAGACATTCCCAAGACCACCATCACCACCCACTTCGGTAAATACACCTTCAATTACTCTTGTTTTGGGCTTTGTAATGCTGGGGCCACTTTTCAACGTTTCATGGATGGCAACTTCAGAGACCACACATTCTCTGTATGTTACGTGGACAACATACTTCTGATCTTTTCCTCCAAAGAGGAAGACCTCTTTGGAAGAACATTGTGTTTGACTGTCTACAACATAATTGCCTTGTAGTCCAGTACGACAACTGTACCTTTGGCGCCAGCCAAGTATCATTCGTAGGGCACCGCATCACTCCTGAAGGAGTCCACCTCTACCGTGAGAAGGTAGCAGCCATTCAAAACTACCCTACACCCTTGACCATCAAAGCACATGCCTCTGGTGCATGCCTTCACTTGACAGTCCGACGTATGGTCCAACTGTCAATGCCGACATCTCTCCACTGTGACTGAATCGAACTATACACTTCAGCATGTCTTTAAGAAAACGAATCTCATCGCCGATGACCTGTCAAGAAACACATTGGCCACCATTCACCAGGAATTAGATTACAATCGCTTAGCAGAAGCCCAACTACAAGATTCAGAATACCAAGCATGTAGGACATCCAGCACATACCTCCGTTCGGAGGATGTCCTCCTTGACAACTCCAACAGGACCCTCCTTTGTGACGTCAGTACTGGTAGACCAAGACCGTGGAAACCTTCTTCCATGCGCTGACAGGTCTTTGATGTCATTCATGGCCTTCCACATTCCTCACACTGTTTTACTGCACAGCTACTGAAGACAAAGCTCATTTTGCATGGCTTCACTAAGGATGCTAACGATTGGGTCCACGCCAGTACTTCATGCCATACCTGAAAAGTACATCTACACAGGGATTCAGGACTGGGCACCTTTCATCAACCTCAGGTGCACTTCGCCTACATTCACGTCAATGTTGTAGGTCCTCTACCCACATCACAAGGGCATCATTACCTGTTTACAGTCATTGACCGGTCCACTCGTTAGGCTGAAGCCATTCCCATGGAAAATGCAACGTCCTCATGTACATCTGTCTTTCTCACAGGATGGATAGCGAGATTTGGTATTCCTGAGTATATCAACTCTGGCAGGGCTACCACTTTCACCTCTCAATTGTGGACATCATTAGAGAATCTCCTGGTTATCACCCTTCATCAGAAAACTGCAAACAACCCTGCTGGCAACGGTATGGTTGAACGTTTTCACCGTACCTTCAAAGTAGCTTTAGTATCCCGATAAAAGGACTCCAGCTGGTTCCCCACCTTTCTTAGGTACTGCTGGGACTAAAGACCACTCCTAAAGACGCCCTTGATGTCTAGGCCGCTGAAAAGGTGTATGGTGACCCGTTGGTCGTCCCTGCCAAATTTTCTCTGGCTACAACCTCCTACTATCTCCAGTGCCTATGTCACGTTATGGGAAAACTCACTACAGACTTCCGGACATGTAAGACCCCAGCTAAGCAATATATTACGACAGATCTGCACTTATCAATACATGTTTTTCTGCGGAGTGACTCTAGCAAGCTCCCCTTTATACCCGCCCCTTCCTAGTGATCCATCGTACAACGAAAGCATTTCTCCTCAATATGCGTGGCCTAGAAGACTGAGTCGCCATTGATTACCTAAAACCTTCATATCTCCTGCCAGAAGACTCACCTATAGTACCCCTCTCAAAAGCAGGGCGCCCTATTTCACATGTATGGGTATTTTAGGGGGGAGCCATGTACTGCTCGTGTATCACACATGCTAGTACATTGTAACATTATTTCTTATGTTTTGTATATTATCATTATAGCTCTCCCCTTTCACTGATAACCTGTCTCTTGTAGTTTCCTGCACCATTGTGTTTTAATTTTTGTGCCATTCTTGACTGGAATGAGTTGTATAAATACTCCAGCTTCGACCAAATACAGGTCACTTGCATTCCCGAGAGTCTCTCAGTTACGGCCTAATTGTTTGGTGGCACACACTATATATGTATATGTGGTAAATTTGTTCTGATATCATATCTCTTGAGGCCTATAGAAATGGGGTAAATGTTTTACCCTGCTATAAAAAAGCACACACAATGGCCTATTGATCACCATTTACCTACGAGTGTTTATACCCTAGTCACTTGATGAGTTTTCAGAAAAAAAGGTTGTTCTTTCGTTAGGACAGAAATACACACCGGAAAATTAACTTATTCCTATCAAATTATTCATACATGTACAGCTCAAAGTAACAAAACGTATGGTAAATTAAGTTTCTGGTAATCAATGCAGTGATATTGAATGAAAGGTTAACTTACTCTTACCAAATTACTGACTTATGCACATGTCAAAGTCACAAACAGTTATGGTAAATCAAGTCTCTGATAGCAAGGAAGTGTTCTTTAACGAATTTTCTTCCCTCAGTAAATGTTGTTGTCAAAGGAATCGTAATCTGATCATGTATGGGGAAATCGTTGAAATAGATGTTCTTAACCCTGGATAGGTACGCTCCTCGGACACCCCTTTAAGGGTATACTCGGACGCGAACGACCCCGACGCCAAAAAAAATTCTTGAAAAATCAGTTTTTGCAGTAACCTCCTTTTTTCTTTTGCCAAAAAAAAACTTCAATGAATGCTTAAAACAACTGTAAAGATAAATACTACTCATCTGCAGAAAAAACTATTTATTATAAATATTTTAAAAAATTAAGTAGAAAAAAAAGACCTTACATAAAAATTCATAAAAAAAAAGTTTATACATATATACACAAATCCTTTTAGGAATTGATTCTTGAATGTTTAGGACACATCTTGATGTATTTTGGATGAAGTCAGACCCATGGAGGTGAAGATCTGAAATGAGAAAAAAGGGTAACTTTTTTTGGCTGAAAAAATTTGTCCAAATTTCATGAATTTTTTTGGGTACCCAAATGAAATAGGAAGTGGCTAATTTTTTTAGGGAATAAACATATGTTATCCTAAAATAGAAATATGTAAAAAAATCTTCATTACTTTGTAAATTACATTTATATCAGGGGCCATATCTAAAGGTAATTTTTTGAGTACTTAGAAATTTCGTAAATAAATACATATATTTAATATATAATATGATATTTATGCAGGTAAAAATATACCAAAATATGACAAATTCTATAGGGAACAAGAATATATATAGATAGGGCAACTTACGCTTCGGATATGTCCACAAAATGGCCGCCAACCACACTGACTCAGACTCCCTAATCTGCCACTTGAAATGTAGGAAGGGTATGTCAATTTCAAGGTGTTATTTACTAATCTAATTATTATTGGATATGCATAAAAATTGTATGGTGGGTTGCTGGATAATTGTCGATTATTTTACGACTATAAAATTAAAATTCTGAACCAAAAAAATTTTTTTGAAGGGAATTAAAATCGAAAAAAACAAAAAAATGTAAAGCAATATAATATTTTAGCTAAAAAAATTTGATGATATTCAATCAAAAAAGAAGTAAACAAAATTTTCCGACAAATAAACATCTAGAGGAATCATTACTCTGTGATAGTTCCTTAGTACGTAGTAATTTTGAAAGAAATGGGAAAAAACGAAAAAGTGGCAATCGCGGGAAAATCGAACACATACCTATATATACGCCATATCTGGCTAAAAATAAAGATAGGCATGGGTAGCCAGATCATCTAGAAACACTTCCTAACACTATAAAAATACAAGTGTTGCGACACTACTTGCCAATTCCTTACGGTAACATGACTAAACAAAAAAATGCAAAACAAATAAAAAGGGGCACTCGCGGAAAAATGGCTAACATTCTAATATACGGCATTTCAGAAAAAAAAATTCAGCCACGTGCTAGGCAAACCATCAAGGCACATTTTCCGACAAATAAACATCTAAATGAATCATTACTCTGTGATAGTTCGTTAGTACGTAGTAATTTTGAAAGAAATGGGAAAAAACGAAAAAATGGCAATCACTGGAAAATCGAACACATACCTATATATACGCCATATCTGGCTAAAAAAAAGATAGGCATGGGTAGCCAGATCATCAAGAAACACTTTCCAACACTATAAAAATATAAGTTTTGCGACACTACTTGCCAATTCCTTACGGTAACATGACTAAACAAAAAAATGCAAAACAAATAAAAAGGGGCACTCGCGGAAAAATGGCTAACATTCTAATATACGGCATTTCAGAAAAAAAAATTCAGCCACGTGCTAGGCAAACCATCAAGGCATATTTTCCGACAAATAAACATCTAAATGAATCTTTACTCTGTGATAGTTCGTTAGTACGTAGTAATTTTGAAAGAAATGGGAAAAAACGAAAAAATGGCAATCACAGGAAAATCGAACACATACCTATATATACGCCATATCTGGCTAAAAAAAAAGATAGGCATGGGTAGCCAGATCATCTAGAAACATTTTCCAACACTATAAAATTATAAGTTTTTCGACACTACTTGCCAATTCCTTACGGTAACATGACTAAGCAAAAAAATGCAAAACAAATAAAAAGAGGCACTCGCGGAAAAATGGCCATTCTAATATACGGCATTTCAGAAAAAAAAAATTCAGCCACGTGCTAGGCAAACCATCAAGGCACATTTTCCGACAAATAAACATATAAATGAATAATTATTCTGTGATAGTTCCTTAGTATGTAGTAATTTTGAAAGAAATGGGAAAAAACGAAAAAATGGCAATCACAGGAAAATCGAACACATACTTATATATACGCCATATCTGGCTAAAAAAAAAATAGGCATGGGTAGCCAGATCATCTAGAAACACTTTCCAACACTATAAAAATATAAGTTTTACGACACTACTTGCCAATTCCTAACGGTAACATGACTAAGCAAAAAAAATACAAAACAAATTAAAAGGGGCACTCGCGGAAAAATGCCCAACATTCTAATATACGGCATCTCAGATAAAAAAAAGACATGCACGTGTTAGCCCAACCATCAAGGCACACTTTCTAACACATAAACATGAAAAAAAAATGAGTAATATACGGCAATTCCTTACTACGTAGTAAATTTTTACAAATATTGAAAAAAAAAACAGAAATTGGCAACCGCAGTTAAATACCCAATATACCAATAACTACGCCGTATCTGACACAAACAAAGTCACGCATGGGTAGCCAGATCATCTAGACACACTTTCCAATACTAAAAAAGCAAAAGTTTTACGACACTATTTGGCAATATCTTACGGAAAAATGACTTGGCAAAAAAATGAAAAAAAAAAATGAAAAAGGGCACTCGCGGTAAAATGCCCAACATTCTAATATACGGCATCTCAGATAAAAAAAAGACATGCACGTGTTAGCCCAACCATCAAGGCACACTTTCTAACACATAAACATGAAAAAAAAAATGAATCATATACGGCAATTCCTTACTACGTAGTAATTTTTACAAATATTGAAAAAAAAACAGAAATTGGCAACCGCGGTTAAATACCCAATATACCAATAACTACGTCGTATCTGACAAAAACAGTCACGCATGGGCAGCCAGATCATCTAGACACACTTTCCAACACAAAACAAGCAAAAGTTTTACGACACTATTTGGCAATATCTTACGGAAAAATGTCTTGGCAAAAAAATAAAAAAAAATGAAAAAGGGGCACTCGCGGTAAAATGGTCCTCGTGGTGATGAACGACATTTTAACTAAAAAAAAAATCATGCACATGGTAGCCAAACAATCCACCAAGACTTTCCACAACTGATAACCTATACAAGTTGCACCATTCTACGACAATTTCATAATACGTAATAACTTTGATAATTATGCAAATTACCTTAGAAGGGTAAACTCGGTCGCGCTCGACCCCGATGCGTCTCAGAAATCGGGGAAGGAGTACAGCTACAGCAATGCACATCTGGACACTACTAGAGCGTGTAGGGGAGACACCTCCTGCAGGTCGATCACCCACAAATTCAGTCACGGGGGTGAGTCACGTGAGAAAAACCTCTTTTTTTTTACGCTCGGGGTCGCGGACGACCCACCGTACCTATCCAGGGTTCCTTTACTCCAAAGGAACGGATGATTTCTTACTAATCTGGTATGGTCAAGGGTCAGACGGAAATTTACAAGGGATAAACTGTGATAAGGGGTTTGGCCCTCGATGAGGGTAGGGATTTTATTTAAGCATTTGCGGGCGGTCTCGTAAACAAGAGGCTATTCTGATATGGTCAAAAGTCAGGTAGAAATTTACAAAGAATGAAATGTGTCAAATTTTTCACTCGATAAGGGTATAGATTTAATTGAAGCATTAGCGGATGGTCTTGGGAAGGCAAGTAGCTTATCAATACGATAAATTTTAGTCGGCCACACAAATTTTTTTGGAGGTCTGGTAATCTGACAGGCGTAAGGAATGGACCTTTTATGATACAATAGGCTACATTTTATGACGTTTTAAGCTCTCTTGGATGTCGCTTGATAATGCAATGTTATATTAGGCGAGTAGTTAATCTGGTAATTAGCAATACAAATAATGATATCAGAGCGCAACATGCTTAGAGAGAGAGGTATTGAAAAGTCATTCATTTTGATAAAAAAAATACGGATATATAAGGCTAAAGATCATAGATATGGTTATCGGCTTAAACCATGTAATATAATGATTAAGAATGAAATTTTGTTAGTAGCACACTTATTCTTACGTTAATTAATTCAATACATATTACGGTGGTTCTTAATTCTAGAATTTGCTCTGAATCTCTGTAAGATTTCGAACAGTATATATATATATATATATATATATATATATATATATATATATATATATATATATATATATATATATATATATATATATATATATATATATATATATATATATATATATATATATATATATATATATATATATATATATATATATATATATATACAGATTATACCTAATCTAAAAAACCTCACTATGAGGTTCAAAAGGGAATATTGAACAACGATGAAAACATCACAATTCAGTAAAATTGGTCGATGTACATGTGGTGTGTACTGTACAACAACGATTTGAAACCTTAGCGCACCATCATTCTTCATTCAGTTAAAAGTTAGGATGTATAATTTTAGCCCATTGAGACAAATGAGGACACAAGTGTTGTGTAATTAGTAACTTGGTAAATTACGAAGTTTTCAACATGCCACCATTACGCTTGATCCTCTACAGTATTTGATAACAGTTACATAACTTAGCTCAACATTTCACCTTTAATCAGAATGATACTGAAGGTCTGTTTTAATTAGCTTTAATGATCTATAACTTTGTCTATCAAACTAATTACTAAGAGACGTATATTCAACTTCCAAGTCTGATACGATGTTATGAAGGTCTATACTTATACGTAAACTCAATAGAAGGGTACGTAGGAAGGGTGGCGGGGTGGGGGGGGGGGGGGTCACTTTTTATGAACACCCCTTCAGAGGATTTGATAACTCTATTTTTTTTGTATATGCATTAAGGTATATTCTAATAGGTTTGTCATGTTAAGATTGAAAGGAACTAGGCACTGTTTTGACTTTCCTTGTGTAAAGAACAGCTTTCAAAATCTAGCTAAAGAATCAAATAAGCACATGTATTAACACCTGAACAATGATCTGATACAAAATTTGATTCTATTTACACATAGGAGCTATGAAGTGATTGAGAATGAATATTTTTGTATTTGAATAACCAATAATAAGAATGAAAAGATTATTCAATAGAGTAATGTAAATATCCAAATAATTCTGTTATTTTCAGTCATAAGCTACTAACACCGATAGATAATAAAACTCTTCGCCTTTTTAAGTGCAAAAAGGCTTTCATGAACTAGTTTTAATAGTTACTATTCTGTGCTATCAATATTTATGAAGAAAAGTGTGATACACAAAAGCTCTCAATTTTCAAAGGTTAAAAGAATGTTTGATTTTGAAAAATTTCATAGCTAGATAATTGGGAATCGTTAAACCTTTTTGACATATAATATTTCAAAAAAGGGGATACCAGATTTGCATAAATAATGTATAACACGGTATTATATTTCACCAAAAGAGAAGTCTCTCGAAATAATAATCTTACTGAGGAATTCCAAGAGAGTATTTGAGTAAGTAATAAAATCTACTATGAGATTCAGGGCCTCTGTAACACGGTTTTTTGGACTTTGCTCCTTATCAAAGCATCGGATGTAGCTGAAAGTTGACATATGTATATTTTACAACCACACACAAATTTTGTCAGCATTATTAATAACCTAAACGTGATAGTTTTAATTTTTATAGAGTAAAAATGATCTAGTCGACGCCATAGCCAGTGATAACGAGCCAGAGTCGAAAACATTCATTACGTAAGCAATGTAAACACCTTTTGACAAAATTTTGCCCCGCCCATCCACCAGACACCCATTCACCTTCTTCCATCGGCTCTGAAACCCATAACAGTCAAGAATAGCTAACAGGATTTGGAATTGCCCCCGTGGTTGCAAAACTGCATTTGTCATACGACTTGCAACTTTATACAGTCAAGAAAAAGCCCGTGGCCATATTTACTATAGCCGTAATAGGTAATTATTCAGTTTCTAGTTTAAATCCAATGTTTATGGTCTGATTTGTATTTAGCGAAACATGATTGTAATACTTGTAATGTCATTCAGGCTTTTGAACATTTCCATTAACTATTCACTATGCCACCAAGAGAGAGAGAGAGAGAGAGAGAGAGAGAGAGAGAGATTGTATGTAAACAGTCTTCATATAACTATTTTTGTTAAAATAAGATTTTTGTGCTAAAATCTCCATCAGACCAACGGATCATCCGATATAATTTTTTGTCTTCTTCTTAGGCCGTACGACCGTGTTGACTATGCTATGGGCATGACTGCATTTTGTAAATAAATCATGAATAGTTTTAGGAGTTTTATTTGTACATCTAATGGGAATTTATAGAAGTAAAGTGAACATAATTCATTTATCCTTTAAAATAATGACTACATGTAGCCAAACAAATAGTAGTAACGATGATAATGCAATGAAGGAATGATACCATACTTTATCTTTAGCTTCAACATCGGCAATAACATACCCAGTTGCCATAATTTGTCAGCTCAATGAAATAACCTATCATCTAATGTTAAACTTAATTTCTGAGGAGGCCATGGCTTACTGCAGAGTGACAAAAAACATGACAAAGACTTTATGAATGGCGGAACGATACATAAATGTGGGTGGGGTATCTGTGCTAGCGTAGTAATACTACTGTAGCAGTAGTGCCGCAACATTAGTATACATGAATTAAACGTTTAGGCCAATTAATGAGATCCTTGAGGATCATTTAGCACTTCTTACAACTACTCGAGAATTGAGTTTTTATAGCCAGAATTTAAATTTTATAATCCAACAATGCCCATGATAGCCTTCAGTGTTATCCTGAATTATAACGAGGCCAAAGTGGGTGGAGCCTCATGAAGTCACCATTCTGACGATAATTATTGGTGAAGGTTTAAAGCCAAAATACGGTACCGGCTTTTTTTCAGTAAATATGTAGGTAGATAGACAATAAATAAAAATTGCTTGACATTGGATATAGCAGTCATCAAATCAAGCTTGTCTACTACGTTTTTGAAAATTACCAACTATTCCCTACACCTTGTCAATGTGATTGTGACCTATAAAGTAGACTGTAATTTCTTAGAAAACTTATTTTGGGAGTTAGACTAATAATCGAAGTGTTTTTGTATACCATATTTTGTTGGTTTGTTCATTATGACAATTATCAGTGGAGAGGTTTCAGAGTTCATAAAGGTGTACTGCTTTTCTTTTATTTAAACTTTTGTGTCATTGTTGGCAGAGGTATAGCCTTCGTTACGTATAGCCAATCATCGATCGAGAAAGAGGGAAGAAATGCCGTCATAAGTTACGTAACGAGTGGATTCGAAACCTTTTCTCTGAGTAAGTTGGCCCGTCTTCAAAAAACGTCACTTTTACATTATAAGTACCAAATTTATTCAACCTACGTAATGCAGAATATAGTTGAAATTTATGTGTAGATATAATGTGCATTCTGAATAAGCTTTATATTTATGAAATTCATAGATAAAAAATTATTGCGAAAAAACCGTGTTACAGAAGCCCCGAATCTCATAGTAGACATCTGAATTTATAAGTAATAATCTGAATCACTTGAAGAATCTTCTTCGACTAAAGCTTTTCCCGCTATGTAGGGTCGCTATTTCTGGAAAGTCGTTCCAGATTTCTTCTATCTCTGATTACCTCCACTATGAGATCTCTCTCCTCCATATCCATTGTTACACACTACATCCACCTTCTCTTTGGTGTCCCCCTCGTCCTCCCACCTGACACACCCATCTCCAATAACCTACTCCTAACGTACTCCTGGTCTCTCTTCATTACCAAAAACAGTGGTGTACGCCCTAGCGGTTCTTGGTTCATCTACTAAGGCTTCCATTTCATGGGTTTTGGCAGTGATTTTCACAGCCAGATGCCCATCTTGACGTCAACCCTCCCTTTTTATCCGGGCTTGGGACTGGTACCTAGTATTTTATTCCTCCACTAGTAGATTATCTTCATACCAGACCTCCAATTTCTCAACCTCTATTTTATCTAGATCAATGTCAATAAGCCTCTTTGTAAGACGTGGTTCTTCAGACCAAATAAGCTTAAAACTACTAGTTTCTGGATCTCTTGTCCAACCTTGGTATTCACACATTGGTAAATTAGACTTTCTTACGTGTGGCCGTTTTCATTGACATATTCTATAGTTTGCACGTTTTATGTGCGGTATCAGGGACATCCTGCATGAAGGAGGTCTTAAAAAGTCGACCTTTGTAGCATTTCTTATTTCTTCATTACTATCACCAACCATTTCTCGAAGCATTAATACTTGCAACTTGTGTACGTTTTATACTCTGGCGAAAGATTGAATGATTAACTCTCTATGACATAGTTTCTAGATTTTATATAAAAAGTATGAACTTCAAGAATATCCTCGGCAACATAATGTTATAAGTGAAATATAAACTATCCAGTAGTAGCAAGCTTTACTTAGTACCTCTCCAACTGTGATTCTACTGTTGTATAACAAGAAAAATTGTTGGCTGTTAGCCGGATTAAACTTAACAAACAGAAGTTTTCTATTCAAATCAGAGTGACTTTCTAGTCTTGGTCCTAATCTCCTGAAACCTTAGTATTTGGGATTCTTGAAAAGCGTTTTTTCCCAACTCAACAGTGTATATTATTGTAAG